>NC_137697.1:47243688-47489982 GCF_964034855.1 Anser brachyrhynchus | reverse complement strand
TCACTGTTGCACCCATCCATCGTGTCATGTCTCATCAGATCCTGATCTTGACTGGGGCCTCTAAGTGCTAATGAAACACAAACATAGAGTACTAATTCCTCAAAATAACAAATTCCTTTCTCATGGCTCCTCAAAGCATGATGTATAACCTCTCAGATCAGGATAAATTTATGCCTTGTCTAGAGGCAGGAAAAGGGGTCATGTTTTAAAAGTAGTCTGACACTTTTTCAACTAGCCTGGGTTGAACAGGAGTTTGCACCCAATGTTGACAAAAGGCTGGCCAACAGATTGCCATCAGCTCAGCAGTGAAGGGTCGTCTACGCCTGATGTCTGTGGGTTGGCACCATCCTTGACACAAATCTTAGGACGGGAGCTTTACCTTCTGCCTTTCCCTCTTCACTGACTTGAAAGGAACCTTGATTATTAGCTCAGAGGAGGTGCCTGACATGACAGGATAAGGCATAACATGACCTCAGATATGACAAAACCTGAGTGAGTGAATCCCATCTGTACAGTAAGACACATAAAGCATTTGTGAGTTGTAACAGGTAAACTCAATTTTAAGCTTATCCCTACTTACAGCCTATCCACAACTGTGTCCTTTTACCTCATTAAAAGACTTCATTTTGCAGGAGAGACAAGCACTCTGAGGATGTCCTTGAGCTCAGAAAGCTAATGCATTAATTTGTGAGTGAAAAAAAAAACAAAAAGCAATATTGTTTGCAGTGTTTCTGCCAAAAAACCATACTGCTACCCTGCTGGCTAATGGAATGCTTTAAATTGAATTATGAAGGTAGATATAGTAGCAAGTGGGCTCATAGCTATCTATAATTGTTTTCATCATCTTGCTTACTGCTTTTTCTTTAAGCAGCAGTTCAATCAAAAGCAGATCACAGTGGAGTTTCAAAGTAACAGTTATTTCCCAGATGATATAAGTGAGTTTTGGATAGCAGCAATTGCTCTGAACTGATTAGTAGAGATGGGAATAATCTGCAGTTCTCAGAGAAATCCCATGATATAAGGGCTTTACACGTATTTGTGAGGGGTGCCTCCACCCTTCATTTTTGGCATCACATGTTCAAAACCGTTGTATAAATCTCGCACAATAATTTTCTCTGCATTACTGATTCACTGGCACCGTAGTCCCAGTCTGACTGAGCTTTGTAACTGCATGGGGTGAAGGGAAGAAAAAAGTCTCCGGGGAGTTAATTCTAGTATTAGTTTTTCTTTGCAAAGGATGCACAGTTTTCATGGCATAAAGCCAGTATTCAGTGTATGCACTGTAAGTCTATTTCGCAAATTAAATACAAGAAACACTAACTGTGGTTTTGGGTTTCACTTAAAGCCACATAACGGAAGAAATGTGGTGTTCGAGAGCAGGTGTTCATCAGAGCCCATTCCACACAGCCCATAACTACCCCTAAAACACTGCATTTCCAAAGTTCTCTAGCAGAGAGGGGCTTGGAGGATGTATAGTGGGAATGACCAGCAGGGGTGAGGTAAAGCACAGCTGTAGACCACATATCTGTGCGTTGTTCTTTATCCACCTAGCCAAAATTCATACCTCTTTTCTCTTCTGTAATGTTTCCTTCTGCTACACAACCACAAGCTAGCCAAGCTGGTATGTCCTACAGTCCTACACTGAACCCCTTGCTTACTGAAAGGCTAAATTACATGCTATAATGAAATTTGAAAATGTCATGCATAAGATAACATCTGAAAATACTACACACTCTACCTTTTATTTTTATTTATTTATTTATTTTATTTTTTCTGCATGCAGAAATGCCATACTTAAAAAGCAACTGCAGACTGTCTGAATAAAGTCCCACTAATGCAAATATTCACTTGGCAGTGAAGAACAATGAGATATGTTCCCCTCTAAGGGAACTGCCCAAAGCCTTTAAGAAAAAGAGAAATAGATACAGCATTTTTCAAAAACTACTCTCTGAAACATGAATGACTGCTGTACAACTACCTCAGGACTATTTCACATCAGGCAGACACCACTTCACAAATTCTGAGCTTACCTGGGGGATCTCTGACCTGTTTTTGTCCCAGAACAGAGAAATGCATTCTCTCTCTCTCTCTCTTGCTTTCCGAAGACCCCTCTGAAGTACAGTGGTTACGGCAGTGGGACTCCCAGGCTTAGGCTCTGGAAGGAGTCCTAAGGTATCTCTGAGTGCAGACTAAGAAGGAACAGCTTTGCAACCTAAATGGAATAGTATCTGTGCCTCCTTGAATTGAGTTTCTGCAAGGCTGGTGTAAAATCAGAGGACACACTCAAAGTCCTGTAAGGTGACAGCTGAGATGCTTATGACCAAAGGGAGACAAAGTTCACTGGCAACTGCAGGACAAAGGACAGTTTGCCATTGTCACTGGAAGGGCACTTATGAAATTTAAATGTGCCACTTCATTGGACTGTAGACAGAGATCTTTCCAGTCTCCTTTTGTGAACAAAAAGAGCAGATTACTGGGGAGGAACAAAACAAATACTTCTCCTTATCCCTGCTTTCTGAAACTAAGGGTTGAGCAAAGCCTGCTCTAGCTCTTACCAGTGGAAGAGGAAGGGACCTGCACGGGATGCGGAAGGGACAGAGAGAAGAAGGGTAAGAGAGCACTTACGCAGGAGAGCATGCAAGCTAGCTTTAGGGTGACAAAGTGTGTGCTCCCAAAAGAAACATAGCTTTACTAATCCACATTCCCTCACTTGAACCTCATTCTTTCCATTAAAAGCTCAATACAATTCCCTCTTGACTTGCTGATGGGCAATTTAAAGATGTCCAGCCCTGATCTGCAGGGTAGATTGATTTCCTGTGTAACCTTGGCTGTCACACTTAATCCCTCTATGTCTCAGTTAAACCATCTACGTTTTCTTCCCACTGAGTAGGGGGGACTCTTTACTTACTCCAACATCCCTGATGAGCCTGACTCGCAAAGTGTGGAGAGGTACTTGCATCTGCAGAAAAGCTCTGTATTTCTGTACAGCATTGAATGAGGAAACCTGCTGGTTCCAGCATAACTATGGGTAGCAGAAACTAGATGGGTGCCTTCAAAGAGTACAGAAACCAAAATCTGAGACCAATGTAACCACAGCTTCTATCTGAACAGAGGAGAATTTTCACTTTACCAGACATGTAGAAGGATGTGTTTCATGTCCTTTCTCTGTTTCCAGAGCTGGACCTGCATCCATGTAGCTCTGAACATAACAAAGGCTTAAAAAAACGCCACTACCACCAACGAAAGAAACTCAGGCAAAAACTCCCAGATCTCTATAGGAGGCTTTTCTGGTCCATTTCATAAGACTGCTCAGAATTTTTCACATTGCTTTGGTGATGTAATACAGTAAATTGGCTTCACAAATATCAGACACTAAAACAGTTTCCTAGGACCTTCACATGAGATCATTTAAGGAGCCTGCTGTTTTGCCAGGAGCTGGAATTGAGCGCTTACAAGTTAGGGGAATTACTCTCTGGCCTTCAGACAATGCTTTCTTACTCTGGCCCTATCTCTATGAAGATCAGGGCCAGCAAGAAGGAAACAGGAAATCACTGGGTCTGCAAGATAGAAACTTCAGGAAAGACTGAGAGCACATAAACTCTCGCTGAACCACAGCAGTGTGTCCCTCTTCCTTCTATGAGTCCTGACACAGGCTCAGCAGTGGCTTCCCCTCATGAATCCAGGCTTAGCAAAGCAAAGAAAAAAGAAAAAAAAAAAAAAGAAAAAACAGAAAAACAAAAGGCAGACACTTAGACACTTAGTTCACTGCACCAGATCGCTTCCTCCCCGATAGGCCAACAGACTGACCCAGTTGGCAGGCCTGCGACGGCAAGACCTGCACAGCATCTGGCTCACCACAGAGGGTCGAGAGGTGACACATGTTAAAGACAGCCTGGCCATGAAAAAAAACGTGTTTGCTTCATTTAATTTTGAGATGGGACAGAAGATGGATGGGGACACACGCAGCTCACAAGCTGTCTGTGAGGGAATGCAATTACTGCACTGAAGGAAAGCATCAGGTGGGACATGAGTTCATCGCTCCTAGCAACTGCTTGCGCACAGTACATTTTTATTCTTTTTGGTAAAAGGGAGGGAATGTGGGTTGTGGAAGAGAATGAGGGTGCACAGAGAGACCCGCTTGAAACTGGGCTTCCAGACAAAGCACACTTTCCCCCTGCCATGAAGAATGTCAGCTTTCACCTTTGGGCGATGTGATAAGTGTCTGTAAGAGGTCTGGAAGGGCCTTCAGAAAACATTCCCCACCTAGCGAGGGGGGACATGAGTGGCAAGACAGGAGGCAGTGACAGGCTAAAGGGTCCCGAGAGGGAAAATGTGTGTAGCCGGGAGGGGCAGCTGAAATTGAAGGAAAGAGGACACAGATGAAATGTGCATAGAAGGAACCGGGAAAAACAGGCCTAAAAACAGGAATGCTGAACTGACAGCCAGATAGGGAAGGGCCTTTACTATCGGGGGACTCCCAAACAACCTTGAAAATGCCAGGAACTGGTGGGAGGGTCTGAAGACTTGAAGACCCTGATTAAAGCAGACTGCAGATAAGGAGCTGAATGCAAATGTCACAGTAGGGAACTGTATCAAATATGGAGGAGGCCTTTGCTGCACCAGAGAACATCCCACCATGACGAAAAGCCTGAGCGGCGAACAAACTCCAGCAAAGTAGTCCTGGCTTGTGTTGCCTCAGAGGCTGCATCCTGCTCTTCTCCATGCTGTGTGTGCAGCAGGATTAGGTAAGTAACTCATTGGGGTGGAAATTCAGGACCGCTTCATGAACTTCCTCAGGCATGCAGTGGCTGTGCCTCAGACTGACACCCTGTGTGCATGGGGTACAAGGACAACAAATGCAAAAACACTCATGTATTATTTTATACTCCATGGAAAATGCTTATTTCCTTGCATCATCCATGACAGCAGTAAGCCCTAGAAAATCAAATGATCCCATTAAAATGTCATGAGTTTGGAGCAGCATTTCTCCTGTTCTATGAGGAGGCAGTGTCCATCTGTGAGGGGCCAGGTAAGGGGGCAACCTGAGCTGGTGGAGAAAATGGTTGACACCTCTCCTTCCAAAATAAGCAGATTATTTTGTACAGGGTGAGGAATAGACATGAAGGATACAAAGATACTGACTTAATGCAGAGGCTGGTAGGAAAATTAACTGGACTTGAACCAGTAAACCAGAGAATTTGGTCTCTTCTCTCAGGTCTCAAATGCCCTGATTCTGCAAGGCAGTGTGACCATAACATGAACATCATTATTTCTACTTTGATCAAACAACTGTACTCAATGTTTTTAACTCAAGAAAATTAAAAAAAAAAGAAAAAAAAAGAACCCCCTGACAGAAACAAAAGGACGAAGACTATAAAGATTATTAAGACAGAACACTGTCCTTCAAAGAACTGTCCAGAGAGAAGTTCTTATATTATCCTATATTCTGCCAGCTGCCCAAACCTAAGTGCAGATTTGGCATGGCAGTAAACTCCTTGAGGCAGCTAGTACAGCTGTACATACAGTACTGTTCCTGCCTTGGGATGGAAACTATGGATTTTTTTCCTTCTCCAGTCCATGTCTGACACTTTCTGTGAGGTTCTGTCATGGAGTTCACCAATTCTGTAAGCCACATTCAATCATTAAAATGAAAAAAAGAAAATCTAACCCTCATCAGTTAGTCCCAGCTCAAGTAGCAGGGCTGTCTTCCTGCTCCTGATAGTTGTTGTGGCAGAGGATTGTATTACAGGTTCCGACTGTCACCATCAAGTTTGCCTTGATGGGTACAGAGTGATACAGACGTATCTATTTCTTTATCACATTGAGCATTGATATACTTCCATCCCATTACAACACGGTGAGTCAAAGTCTATTCTTGTTCCTCTTTTCACTGAAAGATTTTTCGTATTAATTACAAGTATAGCAATTACACATCTGCAGATAAGTGCACCGTCTCTTCACTTCTTTAGTGCTGTGTGTTCACAGAGATGCAGGGACTATAAAGTCTATTCAGCGGCTTATGAAAAGAATCACACAACCTTTCAAGCACAAATGGTATTTCATACAAAGTCAACTTGATAATCCTATATTGTCAGGAACCCTTTTTCACGAGAGCATTTCAGCAAGAACACACTTAAAACTGAGCACATAAGCTCACTCAAATTCAAGAAAGTACTCAAGTACCTGCTTAATTTAAAGTCACATTGTCTTCCATGCTTTTTCTTGATGTCTTTAAAAAGTTTTACTGAAGAAGAGTGGATTTTAGCACAGTGCCTTAAGTGTTCAGCCTTTTAGAAAGCAAAACTTGCCCACTAAAACACACCAGGTTAAACAGGTTTGCAAAAGGGATCTGTGTCTGCAACCTTTGTCTGTTTCTGAATATACAGTACAACATCCCTAGGCAGGCATTAATCTGTCTTCTGCTGCGTACTTTGCAGTGAAAAACACTTACCAGTTTACTAATTCCAGAATGAAACATGCTTTAATTGATTTTGAAGCCATTACGAGTATGTCCTCAACCCAGACCCCAGTCCCAAGGCTGGCCCTGAGGCACTAACAGCTCAGTCTCTTTAACCAGCCTGAGGTCCCCAGGTGGCGAGGAACAGCAGAGCACAGATTATTATATAAATATACCTTCTTTTTGAGTCAAAGATATGGCAAACACAACTTCTCTCAGAAAACACAAAACGTTTCTTATAGATTGGCAAGTGTCTCCTAGATATCTGCAGTAAGAAAGCATTACTAGAAAGGGCCTCCAATGGGACAGGCAGGTATGGGAGATAAATATAGAACAAGAATGCTTAGTGAAGACAGCTTCCTTCCTAATGCACAGAAGCTCAAATTTATTTGTCAGATCACTTTGATATTTGTATTCCAGCAGAGATTTCCAAGGCCTCAGAATTTTTAAAGGTGCTTTATAATACAATGCAAGTTCTGAGATACAACCAGCACAAAAGTTGTCTTGTTCTCTAGCTGTTCAGACTTACTCCTGAGATTTGAAATGAGCCATTCCCTTTGGAAAATTGTATTAGAAACTCTTAGAAAGGGATGGTGGGTCTCTTACATAGGTTCTACTAGACAAGTCAGCCTCCTGAGCTCTGTTACTCACTGAGACCAAAGAGAAGAATCTTCTGTGGGTGGGTGCACAGGGAAATTACCACTTTGCTACCCACCAATACAGTCAAGGGATATGCCTTTTCTCAAAAACACATTTCCCTGCTTGGAATTTCTCTCTCCAGAGTGGAGTGGTGGAGAACAACATTATCAGGTGCTTTGCTTGCAGTGAGAGCCTTTGGGTTCTGTAAACGGGGTCCTTTTACAGCAAACTGTCAAAACACTTGAGATTCCCATCAAAGAAAGTGCTATCTGCAGCAAAGAAGACTTTTCTCATTTCCTTCCCTGATTTCCAGCCTGGAATTATGAAACTGTCAAACCAGCCTGAAAGAAGTGGTTTTTTTTTTTTTTTGATTGTTGTTGTTGGTTTTGTTGTTGTTATTTCTTTGTTTACTTGTTTTTATGATTTGTGGGCTGTAGCCCTGCTGGCACTGACTCCACCAGGCTCCAAGGGATGGTGCAATGTGTTAGGACCAGCAGCATTAGCGGGCACTAGCTTAGTGTGCCCCCAGTAAAACCTGCCTGTAATTACTGCCACCTCTGCCCAGGATCTCCTGAACTGCTGTGGAGGCAGACTGGCTCCAGACTGGCAGAGTGGCCTCAAAGGCAGTGCCTGGGCAGGGTCCCTATCCATACATAGCTTTAAGGACAGCTCAGTTGCCTTCAGCAGCACTGCCTTTCTGTTTTGAAGTGGATTAACCTGGAGGCAAAAACAAACAAACAAACAAACAAACAAAAAACTATTAACAGTTGTTTCATTTTCTCTAAGGCTGGTACCTGAGCTAATGTTGTGCCATGTGGCACAATTCCACCCATCACAGCAGGTGAGTTTGTTGATGTATTCTCATGAGTCTCCCCATCTGCAAGAGGTGTGAGGCACTTCACCTTGGGCTCACTGGCCCAGCTCCACAGCAAAACCACAGGTTATTGTTGAGGCAATGAGATGCTGTCCTTAATTAATATCTGTTATCAACTTGGTCTTGTAAAAATGAACAGTAGTATATTTATTGCAATGGGAAGGGCTGCCTTCCATCTGTCAACAGCACTGGTTTATCTGTCTCTTTATTTTATTTACCTGCTAACCTTATTTTATTCATCTACTATTTCTTCACTGAAGTTATATTTTAATGTGCTGATATGCTGACTGTCATTTAATTGGTACCTGTTCTCAAAAAATGTCAGAGGACTATGCAATAAACATGTGACTATGTCAGACAGTTTTGAAATGTTTATGAAAATGTTGTTGGTTTTTTTTTCACTTTAAAAGAAGTACATTAAAACAAGCATAATGTTATTTTTCTAGCCACTAAAAAGTCTAGTAAGAAAAAATACAACCATGTAGAAAAATAAAATGTGTTCATGTTGAGACTAAATGGCACATTTCCTCCAGAAGTTAATTTCTACAGTCTGGTTATAAATCTGTCAAAAATCAGATTTATAATGAAATGCTAACGGATTCCAAGCAATTGCTGTGCTAATGGAGTCACTGTCATACTCGTGTATTTGTGCAGACACAGACCTGCAAAAGGGATGGATCTGCAAGAATGAGAAAGGGTTCAACTCCCCGAGTGGGAGTCTCCCTCTCTGCAAGAGGCAATGTCAGAGTGAAGGAGAACTTGCAGTTCAGATGAACATCATACTTCCAGCAGAAAGCCAAGGTCTTTGTTTAAGAGAGGAGATGTGGCAACAGTACACATACAGCCACTTGAAGAAAACTGGTAACCAAAAAAACCTGCACCTTTTTTACACGTGGCGGCTCTCTCTTTTAAACATAAACAATTTTTGCTAAGTCAGTGCCATTCTTGGTCCTCACTCTACAACTTAGAAATGGCTCTTCACTGGTATTAATTGTTTCTATAAAGAGATCCCAGGTACTGTTGTGTACCAACGTCAAGGAGAACACCAGTCAGAAATGGAGGGTATGTAAAGGGCAAGAACAGAGTTACACGGAGATGGCAATACCAGTAAACACTGAGGATACCAGAAAACATTGCAAATACCAGAAAACACTGGGGAACTCTGCATGATGGTAGTCAAGATTTTCTGTAGGATGCTTCATGAAAGAGAATTTTCCAAGTAAAATGAAGGTGCTTGTTTTGCAGAGAACACCTCCAAGCAGGGGAGGTCTGTGTGAAGTGGCCATTTGGAAAAGCAATTTATGGACAGTGCACCCAACTACTGACTGACATCTGGTGGTAACTGACATCTACAGGGAGAATGGGAGGGAAGAGGAGATAGGCATGCAATGAGATGAGAAGCCACTGGAGGGATGGAGAAAGAAAGCATTGTTTAGTGCATGTGGTATCCCACTAGTGACCTTCTGAGCAACCCCTTTGCTCCAAAGACTTGAGTCCATTTGTATCAAAATTAAACCACGTTTTAATTACTAAATCTTTTATAGAGTTTGCTTTTCCGTCTTCTTTTAGTATACAGACTGAGCTGTTACAGTCGCTTGACTGCTGCATCTGTCCTATGGTGCCATGACGCATACCTTCAAGCAAAAATCTGTGCTAATGAAACGTTTGAGTCTCAAATGTGTTGTTGCCTCCTGCAGGTGTCTGAGGAAACTGCCATCCACCACCCCACACCAGAGACCCCGGGGACTGCCCCCATCATCCTGCCGTGCTGACAGCATTATGCTCTCTGTTTCAGCCAATAATTTAACAAAGTCCAAAGGACGGCCCAAAGGCTGGAAGAGGATTGTACACCCTAGCCCACGAAGGTAGTTGTGGTTTCCACCTAGCAAAATGTGCTTCATGTGCCATGATTATTGGACAGATGTATCAATCTTTTTCCATGTTTGTTCTAATGTGAGGAAAAAAGACAAATTCCTAAAGGGCTCCAGGACAAGACAGCAATTTGGCATAGATCAGTGAAAGGGAAAGCTATCAAGTGCTCAGAACAAACATTTTAAGCAAACATTTGACAGTAGCAGTGGGAGCTCTCATGAAGTTACAGAAGATGTAGGCTTAGCATTTGTTTATTAAAAAATACTGTCCTGCAGCATGAGCCAAAGCAAGAAGATTTGTGGCCTGAGACATTCAAGAACCCTGAGTCAAGCCTTCAAAATCCTGAGATAAGTTTAAAAAGAGAACAGCAGAATATAAAATATTCTTCTCATATATATTCTCTCAGTGTTTTTATAGGTTCGTTACTTTCCAGAATTTGAGTCTATCTAGTATTGCAACCCAAGAAGTTAGGCTTTCCCTTTTTCCTTTCATGTGAAATCTGAAATGTAGCTTGAAGAAAGAAACTGAATACTGCAGGGATTATGCTAACATTGCGTGCTGGTAGCACTGCAACAGCATTTTACTAGAGTCTGAGAAACAGTGCGATCTGCTGCAAAGCTGCCTTTAAGTACCATTTTCAAAGGATCCTCGGCTGCTGTACCCAGAGTGAACTGCAAGGAGAAAATTACCCACCTGGGAGATGGTGAGGATTTCACAAATGACCAATTTTTTGAGTCCTAGGAATACTGAGACCAGGTTGAGCCTTTTTGCAGGCCACATGTCATCGTCTGATTTTCTCGGGGGCTGAGGGTTGTGTGGGGGAAAGGGGCACCAGCCTCACATGTGGTGGCCTCATGGTTGTGCCCCTGAAGTGCTTGCATCCCTGTGCCTCCACAGTCAGTGCTGTGGGCACGAGGCCTCATGCTGCAGCTGTGGGGGCTTTTGGGGGCATCACTGCCGATGCCTTTCTTACCCTCCACCCGCCCCTGCAGCCCCTCTGGACAATTTGCACCACCGCAGACTTGGTAAGTTTTATATCAAAGAGACCCTGGTGGATGTAAAGTAGCAATGGCAATTCTAGCCTACACCTACCCTGTTTTTGTTCCCTTTCACAGGATGCATTTCCTCACTGGAAAGCATTTCAAGGTCAATGCAGACAAGACAGCATTTGAGTATCTCAGGGCAAAACAGAATGATTTTTGCTTTCTTCAAGGTATTCTGTTACATCCAAACAAAGCTGACTTTGTATCTTTTTCAACTTTCCTGTTGAATCAGAAACCTGTGTCAGCTTATTTAACCTTGGTCAGCAAGACACAAAACCTGAATGACAAATACAGCTGTGGCAGTCGCATTTGGTTTGCAGAGGACACTAATTATCTTCCTCCATTTACCCAAAGCATCTTGCTTCATTCCACAAAAACCTTGCTTTCAGTTACCTGCAGTGGCAATGCCATGGCAGCAATGACTCAAAGAGAAATTCACCAATGAAATGTGCAAGGAGTTTGACTTAAAACTGATGACATGAAAGTCTTGTGTTGGTGGTATGCCAATGGTGAGCTCAGTTACAGTATCTGTACAATCTTTTACACTCCCAGCACTGCAGCGATTGACCCCTGAGTGCCATTAATTTCCATGGCCTTTATGAAACTCACCGAGTGGGATGAAATTGCATTTTACTGTGCAAGGAGTCTGCTTTGAGAGAAAAGGGCAAACAGGCCAGGAGGATTTATCTGCCACAGTCACTTATGACTTGATTGAAATGAGAAACTGATCCCACTGAGAGACAGAGAGTGGGTCCTTCTCCTCTCTGACATTTTTGCATGATTTATCTGCTTTTATTTACAAGCAGCAATGAAGAGTGGTCCTTTGAGCACAGTTTTCTATTAATGCTTGTAAAGCTAAGAGCAGCTATTTGAATTAAACAGTTTCAGACACCGCCCAAACGAAAATGAATTAATTTCAGCATCTAGACAAAAATCTTAATTTTAAACTAAGGAAGGAAAGAAAGACTATTTAATCAGACTAGCTTAAAATGAAAAATATTCTAAATCAGTGTATGATAGCTCTGATTAAAGAATTGACTAATGGCAAAACGACTTTGTGGATAACAAAGTCAAACTAAGTATAATGTGAAATATATTCACTTAACTTCTTGCAGTAAGACTTTTTTTCTTGTTTTGGCCTGTTAGTTTTGTGCAGTCTTTCAGAAATTTGCTGTGGAAGAAGACTTTCCCTTCATTACTCACACTGATCAGAATAAATTTGGATATCAAAAGATATCCATTAATAGATAACGTTAGAAAGAATAAAAAGGGAAAAATCTTTCATGCATTTTGCAAAGCTAGAAACGAGTTCAAAGAGCCTGATGACCACATTAAACAATTCTATGCTTCCAAAAGCATGAAGAACTTTTTTCATTGCTTAGGTTTTATTTCCCAACAATAACTAATCAAAACTACAGAAAAAAACTTCAAGAAGTCAGTAGACAGCAGTTACGAAGAATGTGTACTATTTGAGAAGGAATTGAAAGTAATCAAACTGGAAGAAGAGGAGGATGAACATTTGGAGTATATTTTTCTACTTCCTTGGAAAAGAATAGGAATTCTAACAGTCATAATGAAAATAATTATTTTGCTCTAAATTATGATGAAATACACTACATGAAAAATAGTAAAAAATAATAAAAAAACTTTGAACTGAATAATTATCAAAATATTTGATAAGTATGTTTTCAAAAATATATTCAATATGTATGAAAATTTTCAAGTATATTTTCAAAAAATACAGCTCTTTTCTGGTGTGTGTCCCATGCATGTCTATCAGAGTGCTGCAGTAGATGCTGTCTGTGACATGAAGTCTCATTACAAGAGAGGAAAATCACCCAGATCTGAAAAGTAATGACAGTTATTTTTCAAGAATTTGTACCAAAAATCCTTTGTTTTTTTATCCATTTCATGCTCAGTAGCTGGGCTAGCCTGGAAGTGGTTCTTCTGAAAACAAGAGATATAAGAATGGTACTAAATAGACTTCTGGTTTTGGTTGGACCAACTCAAGACCTCTCAAGGCCTCTTGAGTTGTCCTTCTTTTCATACAGGCTGGGCTAATCCATGAGAGCTGCCTTGAGCTAGGGACTCTAGAAGTGGAAGTACACCCCCAAAACAGGAATGTCTTTCTAAAATCTGAGTTTAAATGCCACAGCATGAGCTCTTAGTGCAATTACTCTGGGTCTGTCTTCTTGTAACTGAGATCAGTGTTTGGCCCCAAGTCAACAGCAGACACATTTTATAAATGAGTGAGAACAGGATGCCATTCATTACCGCCCATCTTTCACACATATTCTGTGTGATCTGGTGGAGTATGTCACATTGGAGAAATAAATGGAAGAGGTTATTGCATTGAGATACAATGGGAAAAAACAAGTTTCAGGGATTTCATCTTTGGCATTTATTATAGCCTGCAATGTGCCAACTAGACTGTTCCAGAGGCTGAGGAAGAATTACAGCTGCCTAAGATGATACTTCTCCTGACTCCTGCAGAGCTGAAGTCCGAACCTGTCTCTCACTGTTGTAGCACTGGACCTGTAGAGCACAGTGTTTATCCCTTTCTGTTCTCAGAGGTCTTCCACCCTCCCCACAACAGCTTATTTCAGACTGTGCCGAATCACCAGCCCGTCTGTCTGTCTGAGTCTTCCTTTCTTGACGTAGCTCTTCCCTCCTGTTCTCCCCATGCCACTCCTGCTTCACCACTTCTGATGCCATTTTGGTTTCTTCCCCCAGCTCCAGCCGCGTGCCTTTACATCACTGTCCCTGTGAGACGTAAGGACAGCAGGGATGATTTGGAGCTCCAGCTGCACCACACCTAGACGAATGCAAACCTGCTCTCCCATGGGCGATGTGTGCGGCAGCACAGCTGGAGGAGATGCAAATGTATAAAACTTTCCTTTGACCAACCTGAACAGGGCTGTTCTCCTGCCTTATCTCTGGGTACGTGTTTGCCTGGAGGGCAAGACAATTCTGTAATCCATCCGAGTAACTGAGGTCAGGGTATTTTTTTATATATATATATTTTTTTTTTAGCATGGGAGTAGGCTTGACACAGTAACCAGAGCCATCAGTAATTGCATCCCCTGCATTTTCTGGTGTGCCTGGCTCCTCTCCTAGACTGACTGCTCTCTGGAGACAGGTCTGGTTATATCTTGATGCAGAACATGCCCTTGGTATTAAATAAAGGGTCACAAAGGGAAGCCACAGCTCAGCTACCTAGTCTGACAGAAAGTCTTTTAAAGTGTTTTTGAAGCAAGTTACCCATTTTGCTGGGACTTAGCAGCCTTAATTATTATATAGAACTCATTGCTTTGCCCTTGAACTTGGAGATTCAGCTTATTTCTGGGTTTCTTTTCCTTAGCCCTTGCCTAGGCTTTTCTGGATTTCTAGTAGAGAGTCAATTAGGAGCAAGTGACGGGCATGTTATGAGAGGAAACTACCAAGCAGTACAGGGCAAGAAAAGTGAGACAAGTATCTTGACTAACTCCAGCCAATGAAGTAAGGAAGGTGAAGTAAGAAAGCCATTTTTTTAGTTTGTTAAATAATAAAGGTAATTAACCTTTGGGCTTAAACTTTGCACAAAAACATAGCCCAGACAGGCTGCTTAAAGCACCACCTTGATGCAGCATCCTTGGATACTACTCCCAAGGTGCCTGTATGTTCAGTAGGAGATGGTGGGCACTGCCAGCATCGCTGGAGTGCCTTGAAAAGCCCTGCCTAGAGTCATATCTTGATAAGCAGCTCTGGAGGAGCTCAGGTCTCATGGTGAAGCTGCTCTCGGTGACAAGTTGCAGTCAGCAGAGCTGCAGCAGCATCCTGTTGAATTTCGTTTCTCTCTCTATATATATGTAGGAGATCATATCCTTTCTTTTGCATTTTTTTTCCAACGTAAGTAAAAGTAATACTTAGAGCAAACAAACATGGATTCAGATCATGATTGTCTCAGAGAAGATAGGCATTAAAACACTAAACGGAAAAGAATCAAGTGAAATTCTGGAGTTGGTGGCATGCTTTCCATGAATGTTCTGTTGCAGGAGGCAGAGAGTCTACTGTAAGTTAAATACTCAAAGAGATTATTTGCTTATGGAATTATGTACGAAAGAAACTTATTCATGTAACAAAGAAAAAGTAAGTAGAAGATACATCTCTGACCATTTACAGCATGCCCGTAATTCTGTTTTTTTTTACTTCCTAAGGAGCATGTCCAGCCATTAATCTTACAACCAATATGTAAACCAGACTGCAGTGCTCTAAAGCACTTCTTTTTCTGAAGAGTCAGCAAACTCCAAAAAGGAAAAGACATATACAGGGAAGAAAAATGTGTGTATGGATCCCAACACTTACAGATCTTTAGATCCTTTGTATATGGCTGTTATTTTTGTCCCTTGGAGCGCTTAAGCTAAAGTGCTTGGTCTACTGCCTACTAAATATAAAGTCTGCAAAACTTTTATTAAAATGAAAGATCGCACTTCCAGGTGGATATTTAACCATGTGAAATCACACATCACATGCAATTCCCAATTCCCTGCTCATGAGCCTGGATCAATCCCACCATTCCTTAAAATCAGTACACTAACACAAGGAAAAAAAAAAAGTTTGGCATGATTTCAAAGCTAATGTGAATCTTTCAGAACTCAGCATTGCCCTTAACTCTGTCTGTACTTAAATATTTATCATTAAACCATGATCTCATAGAATACATTTTTCACAGGTGCTGAGTATGAGTAGCTTTCACTGAAACCAAATGGACTGGCAGGTGCTTATAACTTTTGTTTAATTAATCTGCTATATTTTTTTCAGACTTTCATTCAAGCAACATCTCTCAGTGTAGCAGGGGGAAGCAGCAGTTTTCAGCAGAAGATCTGTGATTTATGAGATGGGGAAATCTGATGGCAAGTTTCCAAAGGTTTGGAGGCCCTTGGCACCAAGCACTAGGGCTGACAGATTTTGTGTATCTTAGCAGATCAATGAATTTGGACAACTGAGCATTTGGGTACCCAATTGGACTAACTAAAACTGCCCTCATCTTTGTGTAAATGAGGCTTTTTTAAAAGTTGTACTAAGAGGTAATTTAACAACTCTTCTTTTTAATTTCTTCTTTTCTTCTGATTTCCATGCAGCTTCAGCTCACTGAGTTGATGCTACAGGTGCATGAATGTAAAGAGACAAGGGACACTTTATAGCTACAGCACATTTCACTCTCTGAAATGTTAAAAAAAAAAGAGGAGCTTTTTCTAAGGTTCCCATGAGGATGCAGAGGCTTTATGCTGTGATTGCTGTCAGGATTTCTTCTTCCAACTTGTTAACAGGCCCACGGAAAGCCCTCCTTATGACTACATGCACCTAATTCAGATTAGATCAAATCTGGCCTTGATCTCCTCTACTGCAGAAAACACTGGGTCACATGCTGCCTTTGAAGGTGCTGGAGTCTGACGGGAAGGAGGAAATTTTCCTGCCATAGGCAACAGATGTGATATTACTAGAGCCAGATGAGAAAGTGGCTGGGAAGAGACAATCTCATGCCTCTTGGGAAGCAGCAGAAGCAGATGAATCTGCATCTTTTCTCCACCTGCCTTCCCATTTTCATATGCCTCTGTGGAGGCATGCTAAAAGTGCTGAACAAATGTGGAGGAGGCCATGTTCTTCTCGTCCTTCTCTCCCTCCTCCTCTCCCTCTCCCTCTCCCTCTCCCTCTTCCTCCTTCTCCTCCTCTTCCTCCTCCTCCTGCTTCTCCTCCTCCTCCTTCTCCTCTCAGCCTCTCAGACCTCTCAACCCAACTGACAAAGACCTCGGAAGAAGACTCGTGTAGGAGATACATTTCCTAGCCATGGGCACCTTTGCATACATTGCTAACACCCCTCATCAGGAGCAAAAGTGACAGGACAACCAGCTCCTACATGCACGATGGCAGACCTTTGTGCAAGGATGCTGCCAGGACCAGTGCACAGGGTGCTCCCAGAGAAACCCCTATGTGCCTGCGCCTGGCGTTGCTTTTTGGCAGTTGGGTCAATAGGCAGAGCAGCAATGGATGGCTCAGGCAGACAGGGCCCTGCGGTACTGATGGACTAACAGCACTCTGGTGTGCACCGCTCCTAAATCAAATTCCAGGTATGCTTCTGCCGGCTACAAGGAGTGCTGAAACCGACTGGATTCTTCATTAAAGTGCTGGGAGTTGAGGTTGAATAAACACACGCTCTTCTGCCCTTTCACCTCCAACCAGGAAAATAAATTTTCAGACCTCCTATAAAGGTCTTCTAAGAGAACAAACCATCTTATTTCAGGGCCCTCAGTTTGCCCCAGTTGTCATGTGTGAAACATCTGAAAGATAGCAAGCTGGTTAACACCAGCTGGGCAGGAGCCCAGTGCCCACTGCCCCAGGCTTCTCTGAATTACCCAGCCCTCCCATGCAGAAACAGAGGCAAAAATGACCAGAATCCCAAAGCTTGTTGGCTCAAATGTCTTTTTCTTCTGAGATCACAACAAACCCGATTCAGCTGCATGGAACCATCAGCTCATGGATATCTGAAAATCATTCTCATGTTGCCAAGCAAGAGCAAGACCTAAGAATGGGCAGCGTCACATCAGCTAACAGGGAACCCAACCACAGCCAGAGCATCAATGGGCAACCAACTGATCTCTGGTATCAATCCCAAAATGATGAAGCAAAGTAGTATCTGTGGGAGGTCTTGTTCATTGTTTATTTTATTCTTCCCAACTTCTGCACAGACAAAACCTGGGCAAATTAAAAACCTGGGTCTGGGGTTGGGAGGGAGGAATGGAAAAAAACAGAGGCTGTGGTTGCCTTTGGGTGTTAACCGTGCTGCAGATGCAGTGTGTCACGCACTGGCACCAGGGTGGTTTGAATGCCCTCCTAATTCCTCTGTCAGCCAGAGGCAGAAGCTGTTTCTGTCAGCATATGCAAGTGTCTGTGGAATTACTGGCTTTTTCACAAGGGTACGGATACATTATTAAAGGAAAAGTCCCTGAAAGAGCCAATGAATTTCAAGGATATGAGCAAGGCAGACCATAAATCACAAATGTATAATAGGATTGCACTGGGGGTGTGTGATCCCCAGAAAAAAAAAAAATGTTGCAGATTTCACTGTGAGGTTTCCTCTAGTTTTATTAATATGTGGAAAAGCAAAAAATGCATTTGATTTTGCTTTGCAGCTATTGTTTTTAAGTGAAAAGATGCATCAGCTCACGTATCACACCTTGCTTATGTTTCTGTTTCACTGTATTTCACTGTTTTCAGAGCCTTTGCTTCAGAAAACTGGATCCTATTTGTTAGAAGGTTTTCTGTGTCATGTTTAATTTGTCCTTCATAGTCTCTGTGCTTTACTTTTTGAGATCATACATTCCCTGTGCTAATAAGTCACACTGGCAGTTTTCTCCTCTGATCTGACAAATCTTTTAAAAACCATAAGCAAGAAGAGCACATTATTAAAAGAAACACAATCTCGTGTTACAGCATCCAAAGTGGGCTGTTTGATATTGGCTCTACACAGTCTCAGTCCGGCAGTGTAAAAAGAGAACAATATATATAAAAAAAACCCAGTACTTTTATATTCAAAAACCTGAAAAGCCTGAAGTTAGGCTGAAACAACTGGGCAAGAATAGCTCATTTTTCTGTTGTCAACACTTATTAGTATCTAGAGGAATAGCGAGCATTTTTAATTCAAATCCACCTGTAAAGAGTCAGGTTTCAAGCTTTAACATGTTGCCTGTTTCATTTTTTAGAGAGTGAAGGTCTAGCTACATCTGTTTCCAGCCTGGACCCACACTGAACCTGCTGTTGGGAGCAAACCCCCTCGTTGTTATCAGTATGGGGCCAGGGTGTAATCTTCTAGAGAGACTCATGTTTCCTGAGGAGGAGACCTGAATGGTGGGAGGAAAGCACAGTAATTGAAAGCACAGCTCTTCTTGCAGCACGGGCTGTGACCCTGGCTTAATCGGCTTCCAGAGCTATGTTTTTCACTTCCAACCCAACTAGGGTTGTTGTGAAAGCTAACCTGGAGCCCTGGAAACCCAGGGCTGCTCTCTGGACGTTGAGGGAGGTTCATCGGTAGTGAGACAACGCCTGCAACCTGGAGCACTGCCTTAGCAGTTGGGTCCTGCCTCTGTTACTGCCCTGTTACTTCATTTATGCAGCCACAGGGAGGAGGGCTGGGAGAGGAGGAAGGCACGTCTGTGAGGCTCGAGCATCACTTGGCAGCAAAAACTGAGTGGCCCTGGAGGAGGACTGGTGCTAAGTCTGCTGTTGTTACCCCTGCCGTTTCCCTCTCCTGTTCAGTGGATTGCCCTACCCACTTGAGAAGACCCTCAGCCCTGCAGGGACAGAAAACCTGGTACCAGCTGCAGCCAGGAGGTCCTCCTGCCCATGTGCTGGGGGACTGAAGGTGAAAGACGTCTGCGCTATTGCGGTGCATTCCTGTCTGTCTGGAAGCGCCTGGCTGGTTGCCATTGGAAAGCTGCCATTTTCGCCTCGTGATGCTGTCGAGTGGCCTGAAGGACCCCAGAGTGCTCGGTTTCTGATAACCAGACAGATTAGCCAGAGACTCCATCCGCTCCACAGCTAAAGCGTTTCCTTCTACTGACCACTCTCATCTGCATTGTTTCCTGGTCCAAGGCAGGGCAATCTCCTTCTTCACCCATCCACTGCTTTGGCCCATATTCCTGTTTTGGTACAGGATTTGAAGTTGGCCAGATACTGCCACTTGTGCCATTGCCCCACAAATAGTTCCAACACAAAAAATCAGGGTCTCTGACATTTTCTACTGAGCAATTCCAGGGCTTTCCTGACAATCCCATGCCAGAAATCTAATCCACCAAAGCATCATTCTGGTTTCAGCCTAATGATTTCCTGTGGCAACGAGCCCCACAGTTTAACTACGTGTTGTACAGAACAAGACTGACTTTGACCAGCTTTTTAGTCCACCAGGCAGTGTGACTGAGCTTTTGTACCAGCAGACAAGGGGAGCAAAATCTCCTGCTTACCTTCTCAATGCCGTTTTTAACATCACCCAGTCTCCCCAGTATGTCACCTAAATCATTCAGCTCCTATCTCTTCACTTAGGAAGAACCCAGAGAGTTTTTTCCAAGTTCTCTGCTGTTCTTTTAAGTCTTTGCTGGATCCCTTTCTACTTCTGCTATACTATCTGTGAAACGGAACAGCAGGCAACACTCCAGAAAAAGTGTATCACCAATTTGTATGAAGGCATTGCAACATTTTCCCTTTAGTTTTCCCATTCTGATTCCTACATTTCCTAACATCCACTTGGGTTTTTGAGCACAATGTAGTAAGTAAAAGAGCTCTTCTTCTGGATTTTAAAATGAAAAAAACTTCTTAACTACAACTGCGCTTAGGTAGCAGTGGAATAAGCCATTTCTATTTCAGAAATATCTGGAACACAAGTTCAGACTCACCCGTAAGGGGCTTAAAATCTAGTGACCAGACAGATAAAAGGTAAGAGGTGATGGGCATAGACAGAGGGTCAGTAGCAGAGGCAGGGAAAATGCATGTGTGTCCTTAACAAAGGCCAAGACTATGGATGAACAGTAAGATTCTGGCTTTCCCCCAGGAAACAGACTGATTACACCTCTGCCCTGTGTCAGCTCAAACAGCCTGATTACGGGAAAGGGAACCATCACAGGGCACTTGGAACAGATCTGTCTCCCATAGTCTGTGTTTCTGCATCCATCATACCTTTTCCACTGTCCCCTCAGAGGCTCTCTTCTTCCATTTTTGCCCTGCATCATGTATTATTTCCCAGTTCTGTTCAGTGTGAATCATGAGAAATAATTCCATTCCACAATCTCTCCTCCAATAGATCCGCACAGATACTGTCACCCAGGAGACAATGAAACTTTGACTGACCTACTTGTAGCCAAAGTTTAACTTTCAACAAGGAAATAAGCAATGCCTTAGATCCAAAGGTTTCAAGGAGGAAAACAGGAGAAAACAAAGATAAAAGCCAGCTAGTTATCCCTGAAAGACATAAGACACTCCACAGTGTGTTTTTCAGGGTAGAGGGGAAGGAGTAAATGGGAAGCTCAAAATATGCGTTCCTTATTCCAGGAGTCTCAGGGGTTCTTCGAGCCTTACAGCTGGTCTGGGTTATAAATAGGTATCTCTCTCACTTTTTGCTGTTTGTCTCTTTGTCATTTTCTTATTGGCACATCTGGCTCATGACCAGTCACTAGATAGGAAACTATTTTGGATACTTCAGTGAACTTTCTTCCTGAAGTGACAGCTCTCCAGTGATCTGACTGATGTTGTTGAGCCACGTAAGATACTAATTGAAGAAGAGACCTTTGATTTCCTCCCTCCCACATTTCCGATATTGATTTTCTAATCTATTTCCACCTGTATGCCTCATTTCAGAACAGAAAATCTCCAGTATTGATAACGTCCTCTCTCTAGCTTTAAGAAGAGATTGCTTTGCTTTTGAAAGCAGAACTTGAACAAATTTGAGGAAAATTAGCTTGACTTTGACCTCCAGAGGAAATCAAGTCTTGCAGCAGTAAAGAATACCCTAACAAGACGGGGGTGGATGTTTCCAGGTTCTAAAGCAGCCAGTTTCCACTACTGGGACCCGATTTTCAGATGCAGTCTAACTCCCACTGTGACTCCTCTGTGGGGACTGTTGTTGGTAGCATGTGATGTTGAGCACTGCCCACAGTGAAGTTCTCAGTGCTGATTCATGCAGCGCATGCCAGCTCCTTTGAGCGAGCTCTCTGCTAAGAAGTTTAACTGTTAGCTGAAGTTGCATTGCGGGCACTAAGCATGCCCCTGAAACTGGCCCTTAATGGGTGGAGGGGACATTTGAGATTGTCTGTGTCTGCTGCCACATTGCTGCCTGTAACACTGGGGAAAAGGCTGTCCTGCATGAAAGCAACATACCACTTTGGGTTGGACAAGAGCAGCATCACTAGGGAGAGGGGAAGGTGGGCACGCAAGGTGGGTGGACAGACAGAAGAACATTATGCTGCTCTCCTAGGGCTGTTTTCTACCCTAGAAATACAGAATGCAACCCATCTTGGGTGAGTTGTTCTGTTCAGCAAGCACGTGTTTACTTACTAATTTATTTATTTATTTATGTACATGCCTGTTCACTAGAAAATGATACATCTAAACTATTGGCTAAACTACTTGCCAGGTCTCCTTCACTGTCATTTACTGAACTCTGCCTTTTTTTGGTATAGCCTCCTGATTGCTGCTCCATATTTTTCCTAATGCTTCATTCCCCATTTCCCTGTCCTCCTCAACACATTGCTGCAGTCTTATACTGACTTACATTTGAAACATGGGGACCCTTTCCTTTCTCTCCAGAGGGAGGAAATACTCATAAGTGGCTTGGTAGAAGCATGATCTTCTTTCATGGGAGGCTGCAGATCTGTGATATTTTTCTAGAAAATCCTATTGTTGGCAAACCCTCTGCTGGGTTAGTAGAACTGCCACACCTCCCACCCTGCACAGAAGATCCTACTGAAATTACTTTAAAAATTGAAAAGTAGCATTAGAAATAGAAAAGGCTTTTGACTGGCCTCAGTATTACAGAGGAAGGGGATGATGTGCCCTGTCAGATGCATACTGATGTTCAGACTTAAAGATGTGTGTGGTTAGGTCTCACTGAATTCAACAGATTGCGTCAGCACATGAGGCTAGGTATTAGGTTTCTTACTTTTGCCTGGGGACAGGTTAACTTCTGTTTTTTCGCTCACAGAATGTGAATTGAGGAAACTTGTTCTGCTCTCCCAAAACTTTTGCTTTGTTCCTATTTTAATTCTGAATGTGCATTTAACTAAAGAAAACTAGTTTTGCCAGACTATGTCTGGCTTAGGGCCCAGTCACCCAGTGTCCCCTCTCTGACAGTGGCCAGCACCAGATGCTTTACAGAAAGGTGCAAGAAGCTCTGTTAATGCTCAGTTATGGAATAAGTAGGCCTCAGGGAAAATTTCTTCATAAGCCCTGTTAGCTAGAGCTTGGCTTTAGTCCTGATGCCCAAGGATTTATATTTCTTCCAAAATCTCTTGTTTATTTTTAAGTATTAACCATTATGACTCTAGCTAACATTGCTCTCCATATTATGCTTAATCCTGTTTTGAACAGGCCTGCAGTCTTGGCTGCAGCCATATCCTTTGGCAATGAGTTCCATAAGCTAATTGTGTGCTGTGTGAAAAACTATTTCCTTCTATTAGTTTTTTACTTTTTTTGTCTTAATAAAATGATTTTGTTATTTTATCCCTCCCTCCTCTTTTCCTGTTTTCCTCACCAATAGATATTCAGCCCAGAGCTGAAGCAGAAGGGAGAAACCTTTATTATTGGTATAAGTTGTGCCAATGATTCAATGACGGGCAATGGGACGGAAGGCATCACCTAACCAAACACAAGTAGTCTGCACATTGATGTGCCAGTCCTCTAGAAGCAGAGCTTCTGTAAACAGCTTTTAGAGTTGTGTGTCCAGAACAAAACCTTTTTTCCTCTAACTTCATTGTAACAATTTATAATTTTAGATATTTTAGTTCAGTCATTTGATTTATTTACTTATATTATATATTCAGTGCTTTGTTATAGACCAGTGGCTAGAACTGGCAAAGGCAAGGGTAAAATTTGCTATTAGTTGCCAGCCAGCATTCCTCCTTATTCATTAGAGATACTTTCTCGGAAAGGGAACAGATGGCAGTGCCAGTGACATCCTTCCTTGGAGATTTTCCAACAGGGAAAACATCCTTAAATTAAAAGCTGAGCTTTCTGAGAACCCAAGTAGAAAAAAAATCCGTGTAACTTAGGACTTGATCTTGCAATGTGCTTCATATCTCTTAGTATTAAGTATTATGTGAATGTGAAAATTATTTTCTAACATCACTGCCTGCCACCATGAAGGCTCTCCGCTGGGAGAGCAAAACTGCCAGGTTAGTAGTGGCAGCCACCCACATGGTCTCAGGCTGAATGGGGTCATCTGGGCTTCACAAAGATCCATGACACAGAGACAGAAGTTTGCATTTACTCCAAGAATGCATCCTTCACGGCTGGCTCTGCAGAAATAGATGATTTGTTCCTCATGCTGCTTGTAGCATTAACTCCATCTTTTGACTTCAAAAACACAGCATTGCCTTACACTTAACAACTGCTCTGGTCACCATTCTGATAATTAGATGTGTGCCACAGCTTGTATTTCATAAGGGTTTGTCTTCTCTATCTTCTAGAAAAAACAGATTTCAGTCCTGCAGTCACATTAATCACTAAGCAAAGCAAGCTGTTTAACTAATAAAAATCTGGGTCTTACAACTGATCCAATTTAACAAATCAATTTCAGTGCCATTCTGGGCATACCGGGCCACTCAATCATTGTCACCTACTGAACTGGAGGAAGTGAAACTGCTTCATTTTCAACAACTACATACTTAAAGGCAGAGTAGCAATGGCGTGGCAGTTTCATTCACGGGTAGCCAGTGGTCAGGGGACTCAAGGAAGTCAGCTGAAAAGAAAGGGAACAATTGCTGGTGGAGGCATTCAAGCTCATGGGAGGTCTGAGATGACCCAAGACAAGGCGAAAGCATTGTACAGTGCTGGCCTCAAGACTACCACAGTACCTCAAAGAACAAGATGTTCAGCAAATGACATGAAAAAAAACAATGAAAGGCGTGTGAAAACAGCAAACATTTGGTAACTGTGAGCTTGCCACACTGCACTTTGCCTTTGCAGCGGATCTGCATGTTTGGACATTGTGTTTTGTCAAAGAAATTTGCATCGCAGCCCCTTGTCTTAATTGGTCTCACAATAAAGTCATTTCTCGAGATGTCTGGAGTCACGGTGCCATGACAACAGTCTGTGAGAGCATAAACAGGTGTATGATCTCACTGTTAGACTGGGCAAAAGATCAGCAGATATGTATCCAGCACTGGGTGTTACTAAGCAGTAAAAAATAAAAACAACACAAACACATGTAAAGGAAAGGCAGTGAAGAACACAGCTCTTGCACAAGTCTTTACTCATGGTTAATGACAGACGCAAATTGTACTGAAGAAAGAATGCCTTCTGCATAGCTCTCTCAAATGGGGGGGTGGGAGAAATAAAAGTGAATTTTACAGAGTTCTCCTTACAAAGCATATAGAACTGGCTCCATAACCATAATATTTTCTTGTACCATACAACCATAAATATTTTCTTGCAACCTTAATATTTTCTTGCAACCTTAGTTTTACTTTAGTGTTGGTAGTTGAGAGGGTATTGGTCCTCAGTCATGGCCCCTTGCTTGCACCTCCTGATCCTGATGCTGCAAATGGCTCTGCTTCAGTGAAAAATCAGAAACCTCATTACCCCTAAGCCTATGATGGGCCGTGCATATTCAGAGCTGCTTACAGAGGCAGTCAGCTGTTCCACAAAAGGCACTTCCCTCTTCCTCTGAGCTGTGTGCTGCCTCAGTCTTCTGTGTGCACACACCTTGAGAGCTCAAAGGCAAGAGGACAGGCTCACATGAGTATCCAAATATCCACACTTTCCAGTTGGAGTCATTAATGGGAATTAGGAATCTAAGCATCTTTGTAATTGTCTCCCCAAGACACAAGAAGGTAGCCAAGGATTTCCAAATTTCCACTGGCATTCAAACACTGCACTAACAGTGAATGACTCCAAATGCTTCTGTGCAGAGATACAAAGGCCCTAGTAAAAGCATCTTGTGCTGCTTACCACAGCTCCAAAGTAAAAATAGGCACGAGTGCATATCTATTTTCTGCAATGCCATTTTTGTAGGACGAATGCTTCGATGAAGTTAGGAACACAAGGATCCATGGTCACAGTTTTTCTAACCTCTCCTGTATTTCACCAACTCCTTGAACGCTACATAAAATGCCATCATAACGGATAGAGGAGAATGTCTCTTCCTGACGGCTGTTGTCTTTGCTGCTTTGGCCCTGAACAGCTTGTCTTGCACACAAGGAAACATTGTGAATCTAGAACACGCTGCCTCTGGTGAGTCATGGAGCAAGGGCAAAGTGCAGAAGCAACTGCACTTAGGAAGAAGGAAAATGCTGCAAGCCTTTCACGACCTTTCATGGTCTGAGTTGCCCCATGGACTTTTTTTTTTTTTTTTTCCTGGTGTGCATGATGCCATTCTGCTTCCCTTCCGTCTCTTCTAAGGGACCTGAAGGGGAGAAGAGAATGATGCAGAGTTCGTTCCTGATGTAAGGTGGAGTCTGCTTTCTGCACAGGCATGGACGGTCCTTACCAGTTCCAGGATGCCTGACATGGTATTGGTGATTTATGGGCAGTTTGTAGGTGGGACAGGACAGGGCACTTTGATCTCCAAGTCCATTCAAGGACTATCTAGAGACTTATTTTTAGCCCCAGAGACAGAGCTTGTTGTCTTATCCCAGGTCTTATGAGCTGGGCAATGACTACAAAGAAAGCCTCATGGAACCCACCCAACCTATAAATTTGTACTACCTGGGAGAAAGCTACATGTACCCATGTGGAGCCAAAATACGGCACCTAGTCACCTGGCTGCTGGTGTGATGCTGCCTCCCTCTCTGCATTACCAGGTGTTAGACGGTGTAAAAGCACAGCTCCAAATTTATGAACCTGTATCTCCTGCTGTTTCCTTCTCATGTGCCTCAGGGATGGGGCATGGGCATGGAGCATATGGGAGGTGGCAGTGAGCAAGGACAGAACGTAACAGTCAGCCTCCAAGTGACAACGACCTGAATGGTGGCAGCAAAATCTGCAGAGGACATTCAAGGTCGCGTGATTCCAACAAGATATAAATGAGCAAACTCCTACCTGGCAACAGCAGCTCTCTAGTGAGTCACACAGCCAGGCACGCCAGCTTAACAGGAGGGGGCAAACTTCACCCCACATGCCTGTTCCTCTCCAACACCTCCTCTGGGCATTGCTTTAGCTTTGTCTGATTAAACCTCAGCTACTGGACAAAGGACAATGGAGGACCAAAGGAAGAGGGCTGAAAGTGTGTGTAGTAAAAAATTGGACAAGCAGTTTCTGAACCTCATATTCATAGCCAAATTCAATTCGCTTCAGCTCTGAAGACTCAAGCTTTTAGCTGTCACATATGTATGGTAAACAGGATGGGTTTACGTCCTCTGCTGCACTGAAAGGTCCAAGATAGCCCAAAACTCACACAGGAAAAACGCACCAAAGAAGACTGCTCTTGGGGCTCCTATTGTTGCCATCAGAAAGAACTACATTTGGAAAAGCCTGGAAGAACATCTAATTTTCTGAGTGCAGGCACGGTGTTGTGGGCGCTCTGGCAACACTTGTAGGCACGGAGTAATCTTGCCTATACCGTACTTAATATCTAGTGATGAACCACAGGAATGATCTGGAGGGAAAAGCTAGTGCCAACTGATTTGGGCAGGACGAAATGCTACAATGCAGCCGAGCTGTAGGTGCAGCCAATACCCTTGGACTGAAAATGAACTGAGGCCTCACTCCAAACTGGGAAGACTTTATGTCCCCAGCAATTATTAAGGCCAGCCCACACAAAGTGCCCCAGCTGCCCTGCCATGTCTTTGTGCTACCCAATGTTTTTTTGCATATTGAGCACAGAAAGAAAGAGGACGTCTGGCTTTTTGGAATAACAGATGAGATGTGTCTGCTTAATTAAAAGAGGTGGTGCTTTGATATGGATTGATGCCTGCTTCTGCTTACATGCTTACAAAGGTAAAAAAAGGATGAATCACCCTCATTCCAACACTGCCTGGACTGCTAACAAATTAAGAACTCTGAAGCTGGAAGCAGCCACATTTTCTAGTGACACAAAACAGGATGCCAAAACTAGAAGGAATGCTAAGTGACTATAAAACTGTAAATCAACCTCTATTAATACATAGCTAGATTGCTGCAATTTTTCAGTCCCCTGACTTGGAGAAGATCTATTTTCACGTAACTAGAAAACCCAAGCCAGAGATTTGGAGGAGTTTATTTGGTTTATCCATTCCTCTAGGGCTACTATGCTGCACTCTTTACACAGACCAGTGCATTGGCTTTCAATTAAGACAACAGAAAAACATATATCTAGGTTTCTTGATGGAGTTGTTTCTGTATATCATCCTCCCCCTCTATCCCATCCAGTAGCCACCAGGGACATGCAAAAATGATAATACTGAATTTTCATGTTTGACAACCTTCCTCTTCTTTCCCATTCAGTTATCCTTGACTTTCTGAAACTATTACTCCCTAGGAAGAACTAACTATATGTACATCACAGATGGACCAATTTCAGTTGGCTGCAGGAAAAGAGGAGATTAATTCCAGGCTTAACAAGGAAAGCTAGTCATAGCCTGAGCTGCAGAGAGACCACCAGTTGTTTTGAAATAGTAAAGCCTGATTTTTACAGTGGCTGTGTGAAAATCTGCAGCTCACAAAAACAGATTTTGAAACCATCATGGTGGGAAAAAGAATTGGTTGCATGAGTGTGGTATTAAAATGGATTTATGACTGCTGGCATTTCTGTGATGGTACTTAGTTAAGGACTTGGACGCTTGTTCTGTACCAAGGCAGGGTAATAGTACATGGAAGAGCTTTGCTGTCACGATACATAACACTGAAAAGGAACCTGAGGGGTGTGTGGAGGTGG
This sequence comes from Anser brachyrhynchus, assembly GCF_964034855.1. Taxonomy (NCBI): domain Eukaryota; kingdom Metazoa; phylum Chordata; class Aves; order Anseriformes; family Anatidae; genus Anser; species Anser brachyrhynchus. The sequence continues at coordinate 47,461,504 of NC_137697.1, read as the reverse complement.
AAAGGAAAAGCACAGAAAATGAGGGCTTGTGGAGAGAAGAGCTCTGCAGAATATTCATTGGAAGGCAAAATGTAAAAGCATTACAATAAATTATTGCACTGTGACTTGATGAGGTGTCTGCAATAGGACAGGATACAAAGGAAATCACCATCTCCATTCTATGAGTCCTAAACTGCATTTAAAGATAACAGTTTTTTGCTGCAGGAGAAAATGCATTTAAAGTCAAAATGTGATGTGGGAATCTGAGACCATCTCATACAGTCTTCTTCCTGAAATGCTGCAGCGTTACCAAAAGCTATCCCCCTCTACCCTCAGCACCTCCTAAGGGTTATTTCTGAACTCTCCCTTTCTTACACAAAGCAAATGCAATACTAACAGACAAGTCAAGTGAAAGAACAGACAGAAATTCAGGCAATCTGCTCAAGATTTAAAAGTGCAAACCAATGCCAATGTCCGGTGTCACAAGCAGACTCCATTTCGCATCAGGAGATGCTGGGACACCTCAGCATCTTGGTGGACGGGATGCTGCTCTCACTTGTTGGCTGTCAATGGGACACTTCATTCCCCATTTCTGACTCCAGAAGATCCTTTCTCAGCTAATGAACACATACGAAATCCCAGGTTAAAGCATTGTTTGAAATTTGGGATTCCCAAGCCTCAATAGTCTTCTGCTTCCAGATCAGCTATTTCCCAAGGCTATTCCTTCAGCCAGGGCTATGTCACCTGCAGTACCAACCTGCTGCTAACTCCTGCTCGCACTGTGCCTCAGCAGTCAGTACCTCGGGCAGCCTCTGTAACCTCCCTGTGCCCCCCACTCTGCTGCTTTGAGGCTGGTGGCATTGCACCACAGCACACGGGGCTGCAGCTCCATGGGCAGTGCAGTGTTTGATGCTCTGTTAATGATCCCATACATTTGCAGCTCTACAAGCACTGTGTGACCAAAGGACTTCAGTTTTCTGGGGCAGCAAAGGAAGGCTTACAGTCTCTCAGCTTCGCAAGGGTGGTGAGAAAGGGCAGGTAGAAAGGTTGGCAAAGAAAACTAAACAACTAAAGATATTCTCCCCCCTTCCCTGCAATCCCCCCCTCTATGCACATACAATGAGATGCACACACATGCACACACACACACACACACACTCTTGGATTCAAAAGACTAAACAAAAGAATCTCCTCCAATGCCGGAAATATTGTACGCTCGTTAAAATACTGGCCAGACTGCTTTATGATTACTATCCCAGCATTTTAAATGATGGCTGACTTGGAGATGAGGCTTTCAGAACAAAAACTGCCAATTGAATAGAAGAGGGAAGTGCAGACGAAGAGAGTGAAAGGGATTTAGACATACAGGAGAGACTTTTCTCCCTGAGCAGCCAGTATTAGTTTGACAAGTAGCCACTGTTTCAGAGCCAACGTTCTTTCTGTCTGTTGGGGCATTATCTTAGATGATGAAGAAATTATGGAAATGAATGGGAGAAGTGTAACAGCATAAGCTATTTAACATTACTCACAGCCTCTCACAGCAAATCAAAGGGGAAAATAGAAATGTGGCCTGTGCTACATCCTCTCAATGCAATTGGAAGGATCACTGATCATGCCAGCTCTTATCCCTGAATGTTTTCTCTTTCCTATTGTTAATTTTTAATTGGCTCTCCATTTGTAGTTTGAAGCTGCAGCAAGTGAATCAGCTAGTCTGTATCTTTCAGCTAAATGAAAACCAGATCATTCATAAAAAGAAAGAAAAAAAAAAGAAAAGAAAAGAAAGGAAAACAAGAACAACAAGAACAATAACAGCAAAAAAAACACGCTTCAGGGCAATGTGGTCTTCAGTCACAATCCCAGAGAGTCAGTCTTCCAGAAGATAAGCAACACATGTCAAAATCCTCTCAACCCAGTGTACAATGCTGACTCATTCCAGGAGACAGATCACCTTTATTTTCCCTTAATGGTGAATCAGGCAGCTGTGCCAAAAGCAGAAACAGCTTCTCCTGTGCTCTCAGGAGTCCTGAAACCAGTAAGTTTCTCCTTGAAGTGAACCCTCTCCTCTCTCCCCCCTCCTCTTTTTTGGGAGAACAGGATTACTATGTTAAGTATAATATCTATCCTTTCCTAGCAGAAACCCACTAAATCAAATCAGTCTGTTGCTGACATCCCTGTTCTCCCATTAATTCCCCGTCTTCTCCCCGTTATGGCATTGGCAATCCTCAGAGGCAGAAATATTGTAGACACCTTGGTCACAACAGCAACAGGTATGACCCCACAGGTACAAACTGTCACGCAAGTACAAACTGGGTGCTGCCAGAAATAAATACCATGCTACCAGGCTGAATGAAACAGATTATGAGCCACTGGGGATCTGGCAGGAGCCCAGTGGGCCAGTAAATCCTGCCCAGAGCAGACTTCCAGGACCACTGCCAGAAGTCAAGCCTCTCGTGCAGACCATGCGCCATGTACAGATTTCACCCAATTCAGACAAGGTATCAAAGCCAATGGGCAAAAAAATAGCAACAGATATAGTTAAGGGAGCTAATGCTCACAACGAGGGGTCTGGGAAGGAGCAGTGTGCACGTGTCTATATGAAATACAGGATACTGCCCACAGCTGTTAGACGCCAACATACTCTGTCTCCCCCAGACATTAGAAAGGCTGTTACCTTCCTGGTAAGTGCACTGACAATGTAAATGACACACGATGTGGAATATATGCACTTCCTGGTGGTGTCCCTGCAGCCGTGTTACTCTGTACCTAGACAGCAACCTGCATGTGTGGCTGTGAACACATCCGTTAGGTACACACAAGATGTTCTTCAGCACAGGAAAATCTGCTCTTCGCTTTCCTAGTTGTGCTCTCAGAAGTACAAAAAACACTTTTCCACTGAAGCTTCCCAAACAGTGCTCTGCCTACAGCATGAGGCAGGGAAAATTTCCACTTGAATAGTCAAAGCCTGTCAAAGTTGTAAATGACTGGCGGCATAGGCTTATAATGGAAAATGTTGTACAACCTTAGCTACAAGGCACCAGCTATCAGATTCCCTGTAGTACAATTTAAATATTGCATGATTAAAAGAAACTCATGTATTTGTTATGCAAAATTTCTAGTCAGTTGCTTTCTGTTTCTGTGCAGCACTGGATGGCTTTCTTCGCTCTTAGCACTGTGTCAGAGAGTGGCAATGATGTCATTCACTGCTGCAGAGGAAATAGAAAGCTCTGAGCTTGGATCTTGGCAGGGAGAAACAGTTTTGCACTTAATCTCTAAACAAGTGTTTAAATAAAGTTTGTTTTGCTTGAATGCTAGTCAGGGTCTGACAGGAGGTGGGTAAACTTTCCCCAGGTGTCCGGTCCCTGGACAGATGAGAAGCTGAGGCAGAGCAGGAGGAGTGGAAGCACCTTGGTGCTGTTGGCCCCATAACCAGGTGAACAAACACCCCCTCACCTCCTGCCCAGCACCTGTGTCTTTCCTGAGGCACGTTCAAGGCTCTGTAGAAGTGGGTCCTCAATTTTTGCCTGATACTCATTTGAAGGCTTCTTTAAGGATCCCAGCTCCCGAACTGCAGTGCTCTCAGGCTCTCCAGACTGTCCCCCTCCTCCAGCCCTCGACCCTGCAGGCAGTGCCCCAATCACTTGTGCTTTTTGAAAATTCAGCCAAGACACCTCTGCTGTCTTTCATCCACTCTCTAGTTTCTAACAAGCAAAGCAGGTAGCAGACCTAAAGGACACAGCAACAGTACGAGGCCTGTCACAGCACAAGGACAAGCCGTGGCAGTGGGTGTGACGGGTCATGAGGTGGCTGAGATCTGAAGCTAAAATATCACCCTCAGTGGGTGGGTGGCTGCAGCTGCGTCACTTTGCACCTGAGGCAGTGAAAGCGTAAAAAAATTTTATGTAAAAGATGTCTCTGGAGGCAATGGAGGCAATCTGGGAACCACAACATGCAGAACTAATTTATGTTGTGTATAGCACAGCTAAAGACAAATACAAATCAGCGGGAAACACTGATTTCATGGTTGTTGATGTTTAATTTTATTTTTTTCTGATGGCTTACAATGACCTGTAATGTAATTGATGTCAAATTTGGAGGATGACAGAGTTGAAAGAAGAGCACATCTCACTGTGATCACAATTCAGCTTCATCTGATGTTCTAATACTGCTAAGTTATGTGATGAAATCTCATCTGCACAGCCACAGGGGAGCACAGAGAGACAATGGCAGGTAGGGGGACCCAACTCACACCCTGCCTGGCCTCTCCCAGGAGGTCACAGGAGCAACCAGGCGCACAACAGGGGCTGAAACCCATCAGTTTGACTCAGCTGGGATGGCTTTCTGAAGGAGCTTTCAAACACAGTGGGGTTGCTGCCTGCAGGGGTCTGGTACTCCTTACAGGGTGCAAGGGAAGAGCATTTTGGTATTGTACAAGATGAGCCCAACGGAGGCTGTAGCCTCACCTTCTTGGGGCTACCACACTTGTCCACTTCCTAGCAAATGTGTTATATTATTTATCTTCAGGAGTACGTTCTGTGGTCAACATGGGGCAGTACAGAACTAATTACAATAACCGTGCTTCTTTCTATCATGCACAACAGAAGGCATTCATTCAACTTCCAGTCCCATGGTCCCATGGGCATCATAGCTACTCCTGCTTCTTCCTCACTTTAGGTGCACATAAATGCAATTTACACGTCCTGGAGCTAAGGTGATTAAGGCAAAAGACTGAATGCACTCATCCTTTTTAAATTCCTATAGAAAGTTTTCCTTTCAAAAATGACAAAGACAGGACCTGCTTGAGAAAGGGAGACTTTTTAACCATTTGGGGAAGTTAAAAAATCTCATCACACAGAGAAATATTTTTGAAACAAATTGATTTGGTGGAAAACACAACACTATCACTTTAGAAATAGTGTGTTCACTTTTCCTGGTCTATTGTAAGGCCATCTGTGCAGATGTTTTTAGTAATATCAGGTCCCCCAGTGTATTCAATATATTATCCCTCTCCCCTCCCCTCCCTCCCTGTATTTTTTTTTTTTTTGGCTGCAAAATGGTTTCTTGGAAGGCATCAGGGACACAACGCACATGTTGTGTTTCAGACTAGGGTGTTATAACTCGGGGATGCTGACTGCAACTCAAAGGCAATAAACTTCTAGGGAAATAAAGAGTAACAGAGTTTTTCTTTGGAGATGCTCAGCTGATAAAACAGAAAACCTGTTACTATTATGTGTATCTTGTGTTAGGTTGCAATAAAGAAAAGAGCCTTTGGAGCACCAGGCTAACAGTCATTTTTAGGGGACCACAATTCAAGAAAACACAGCACTGAAAAGGTCACTCAGCACAGCGTCTTGTTAGAGCACATCCAAGCTAATACCCCAGATGACCATAACTCAAGTCACCCCTGACAATTTCCTCACGATCTGCCTTCTAACCTATCTCCTCTTCCTGGTGTTTCTCTGAAATCCTGAGGCATGTCTGTCTGTGTTGGTGGATGATGGCAAAGCCTTGGTGACAACCTGCCCAGCACAGTGCCAGATCCTGACCAAGAGCCCCCATGGCTGGAGCATAAGGAGGCCCTTCATGGCTGCTGGGGGCTAGATGCAAAAGAAACACGATGAGGAGGAACTGATGGGGATGGCAAATTCATGGAGAATAAATCCCACTTGAAATACTGCAGTATAGGGTTTGTCCTCTGCCTTTTTGCTCTTTTCTGTCCCACTCCCTGTAGACCTGCTCAGACCACCGCTGCTCCAACCCAGAGGGATTGTCTCCTGCTTTCCAGTCTACATTCATGGTCTCTTCCTCCCTCTCACTCATGCTTTTCCATGTTGCTTTCTTAGGAGATGATCCGAAGTCCAGCTTGTCAGCTCCAATAGGCCCAGTCTCAAGACTTTTCTCCTTGCCATGTGGTTGGTGTCTTCCAAACGGGCTTTGCCCCTTCATTCTGCCTCCTAAATGGGAGCTGAGGCTGTTTGATGCTTCACAGATACCTTCAGATTTGTATCCCCAGCCCCCAGCCACTTTCCTGACTAAGGAAGTATTACTGTTCTCCATTTCTCCAATTTTTATTGACTCTTAGTCTTCTTTTTTTTTCTCTTTTTTTTTTTCCTAAATATGGGACAGGTATAGACAGGGTCCTTCCACCAATAAGATTTGTGGTATTTTGGACTCTTTTCCCTCTCTGTCTGCCTGTAAGCAATCAGTGATTGCTGTAAAGAGTCTCCTCCACCTGCTTTTTGTCTTGCAAGATTTTCCTCTCTGGCACTTTTGCCATGCACACACACTACCACCACAGGCTACAGTGTGGGTTATCCTCTCTAAGCCATACAGTGTTTCACCAGGCTGTTCAACAAAGAACAAAAGTTGACACTCTTATTTATTTTTTTCTGCATAAACTAATTTTGATGAGGTTTGCCTCTGCCTGAAAATGATGTACTCAGCTTGTTACAGAAAGTGTTAATAACTAAACTGTGTCTCTGGTTCCTCACCTTTCCTGGGCCTGTAGGTTCCTTCTCTGTCCTGTATGGCTTGTCCTGTTATTGAGATTATCTATCTATTGAAAACCGTGTACTACAGACTTTGTTCCACGGGGCCTTTCAGATTTGGTCATTAATGCCAAAACAGCAGATATACCCTCTGGTCTGTCTCCCCTTCCACTCTCCTCCCGCCCCATTGTGTTGTAGTTATTGCTTAGATCTTTGTGAAGATCTTGTGCACAGCTTCTTCCTCTTCTGAAGATATATGCTTGTCTTGCAGGGATATTTATTACTTTGTGTTTGGAGCTCTGCAAAAGTTTTCATTTGATTGTTTGTAGCCGTGTCATCTATTCAGAGGAAAGCTTTGATGCTTTCCCTAGCATCTTAACACAGACAAGGCCTTTTTTTAACTTAATGATGGACATGAAGCCTTTTTTGATGATCCATTTTAAGCATGCCCTGCTATAAATACAGTAAATACTATAAATACTGTCTACTTGCAATGTTTTCATTGAAAACAGGAAGTTTCCATGTCATTCCACAGAAGATTTAATTGCATTTTTTTTTTGCAATAACATAAGTAAGCAGAAATCTTCGTAACACATACACAATATTAAACCTTAACTTCTAAATGAGATAAGGTCTGTACTGGGAGGCATTATCTTTTGGTAAATTACCTGTGACTTGGAAAAAGACAGGTAAGTTTTTGAGCCCACTGATGGCTCTTCAGGCCTCTACAGCCTCAACAAATCCATCTAATCCCACGCTGCCCTTATACTCCAGAATCACCTCTTTCTGCTGGTAATTTAGGAGTTTAACTTCATGGAGGTCAACGTAGGTCCCTGCATCTGCAGTGGATTTGGCTTGACAGGTGTACGTACTGAACATAATATTTTTTAGTGATATCTCCCCAGCTGACTAACACAGTGTCAGCTTAGCCCTGGTCCCAGCCCCAGCACCACAGCTGCTGAGTAATTACAGGTACACTGCTCGAATACAATATTGTGTACGTCCCTGGGCTCGCCGAGCTTGTGGAACTTACTGCCAGCCTCCAGCATCACCTGGACCACTTGCTGCCTGTCTGAATGAATCTGTGCTGCAATTGAATCAAGAATATTTTTGAAGGCCTTAACGCTGCATCCCATGTGTCTTTGCTCCTAAGCCAAGTGATTCTGCTGCCAGTGTTCAACAGGCTGGGTACACTCAGAGGTCTGTGAATGACTGCCCTGTCCCCTGTGCACCTTATTTCCCTCCAGCCCACAGACAACTCCAGCATGGTTTTTATTCAAAGGCACTTATTCAGAATCAGGATAAGACTTGTTCTGGCAATGTGGATGCTAATTAATTTCCAATAGCTTCCAAGATGTGTGTAGGTATAAAAGATCTCAGTTCGGTCATGCTGACAGCTCTGGTTCATTTTTTGAGCTCTTTGCATACAGTCTCTCTTCTTCCCCTCCACTATTGCCAAGGGTCACAGCAGTTGGTAGAAACAGGACACCCTGGGAAACCGTGCCTTACTTCCACTTTCTGGCCTCTTTCTCTATGCTGGAATGGGGGCAACTACAACCCCAGTGCCTTCAGGCACTACCACACGTGGCTTCTGCACACTGTGAGTGCCTGTCTCACATCCCAGAAATCCACCGTGGGGCCCACCCTGCCGGGCAGGTGAGAAGCCTCAACCACCTGAATGTTTCCCCAACAGGACAGCAAGTCTGATAAATCAAGCCTTAGAAGCTAGGAGAAGCCCAAAGGTCAGATCCCGTCCAGGCTCAGCAGTGCCATTGCACATCACAGGTATTTCATGGCATTTCACATTTCATAGCATTTCACATGCCACTGACCTGGGCAGTACAAATCTGCTGGGTCACCCTAGCTCTTCCGGTTTGGTTCCTCACTTTTTTTGCCCAGTTCCTGCCACAGTGTCCCTCCACATTTTGCACAGCTTGCATCGGGTTGGAACTACAGACAGGCACAGCACTTAGGAAAATACCTAATTGCCCTTAGTCAGCACATTTCAGCTGTGAAGTAACTCAAGCCATATCCTCCCGTCCTCGCGGTCTGACCTCTTCTCATTTCCTGATGCTTTCCCCAAACACGTCCATGCAGAAACAGCTCTCAGCCCCCCCGGGACCGCGGCAGAAGGCTCTGCGCATCTGCCTGCTGGGGCCTGAGCAGCAAGGCAGGGCTCATAAAGGAGGTGTCAGGGAAAGCCTTACGCGAACAGCAAAGCGAGTAAACAAGAACGAAACCAATCACGACGTGTGGACCTTCCATCTGGTCTGGGCTGCCTCATACCAGTCCAGCAATGACCGCTATCCGTTCCAGACACGATTTTTCAAAGGGCAGATGTTCGGGAAGCCCCCGGTGAAAGGTCTGCTCAGGGGAAGCAGCTTTGCCTGGCAACTCTACCTGTCCACACCAAGCGTGCTCCGTTTATTACCGCCGAGGAAGATGCTCATGACTGATGTCTGCTGACAAGAGGAGAGCTGAGATGAGGGCTTTCTTTTCCCTTAATGAGCACTTAAGTTGGTAGAAGCAGGAAAGCATGCATACACCTAAAAAGTGAACGGCTTACCCTTGCTTGTGTGGAGCTAAGCCATGGGACTGGCAAGAGAAGAGCTCTCAGGGAGTCTGCCACTGGGAAAGGACACGGGGAAGAAGTACCGCCAGGGACACCACGGGGAATAGGCAGTGTTGGCCGTGCTGAGAGTCACACGAGGCCTGGGAACAGCCTGGCTCTTGGCTTCAATTACTGAGCAGCAGGACTGCACTTCAGAGACCACTTATCACTGCAATAAATCTTGCTCCTCACCGAGCACATGTGGAAGCTGAGACATCTGACAGGGGGTAGGGCTCATGTAGGCAGGCGTTAGGAAGCACAGCCAGGCAGCAGTTTGTGTGCGGGGCTGTGCGTATTCCCAGTCCAGTGACTGAAGCAATAGCCTGGGACCAAAGCTGCTTTTTAGGTTTGTTTTCCTTGGGGCTGGGAATGGGGAGGTAGTGGTGGGAAGAAGGCGATTTGGATGAAGAAATCCTTTTTTTAATCATTGAAGAGAAAACAAAATTTAAAACAAAATTTAAAACAAAATTTAAAACAAATGCACAGCCTGGCAGCTCTTATACAAAGCCCCTTGGCTTCCTCACTGGGCTACTGGCAGGGCGAGCATTTACCCCGGGGATCGGTGAGGACCAGGTCCTGCCGTGCTCCCATTTTGAGTGCTGCATTTGCTGCAGAAGGCGTGAGATGTCAGTGCCTTCTCACACCATCTCCGCACCCAGCGGTGAGTCAGCACCAGATGCTTGCAGCCTTGGGAGTCTCAGCTTCAGCAACCGTAAATCCCTGCAGCTCCACCGGCTACAAGAGCTCCTCAGAGCTACACCAGCTGGAAACCTGCCCCTGGAAGTCTCTGGGGGTTGAGCAAGCCCTAGCAGCTCCTCCTTGGCCAGTCACACACAAGGGTCTCATTCTTCCTGGTTCCCAAGTCTGTTTCTACTCCTCCAAAAGCATAAATGGATTTGGTGCATGTGGGAGCTGGAGCCCTTTATTTATACTGAGCGTGCAGGGTTTGCTTCATCCCTAGTCTAAACAAAAGTCTAAATGAGTGCAAATGAACATCAGGAGTTTGCGTGCATGCCTGCATGAGTGTATGTAGGGGAGGAGGTAGGACTGCAGCCTTTTTCTGTCCTTCTTGGGAGAAAAGAGGCGTTTGTAAAATGTGCACACACCTAGTTTGGAGACAGACTGTATATCCATTATGTATAAACTAGCAGGAGCCTATTTTTAGACACTAGGCAACGATAGGGTATCTGTCAGCGCAGTGTTCAAACCTCATCCTGTATCTGTCATTTTCCTTTCCCCTCTCTTCGTGTTTCCACCATCCCTTCCCCAAACTTTCCTGTTCTTATGGAAACTGGGAGGCATTTCACAAAGTTAGTAATGAGATTCCATCTTCGTGCACAGACAATGAATCATCCAAGGATTTTCTCCCCTTCCATTGTGAGTTTTCACAATAAGGAAATCCACTGACAATTCTGTGATCACAGCTCCACTGTCTTACCATCCTGGGGGTGCTGCTGGAAGTGATACCATTTCATTTTCTTTTTCTTTCATTTTCTCTTCCTCTCTTTCTTTGCATTGCTGGCTTATATATTGAATGAGCAGGACTGGACCCATAACGTGAATAGAGCATCATTCTGTGTTATGTGCCATGTGATATCGCTACAAAACCCTGAAATATTGACGCAATTTTAACTACCATAATGACCTCACAAATGCATGTGCCTCATGGTATCCACAGTCAAGCTAGGGTCCTGGAATGAGAGGGGTTAACCAGAGTGACACAGCCCACACATGCATTGCTAGAGCCAGGGATGATGGAAGCAGCACACAATCTGCTAAGTGAAGGGGCTCTGCTAAAGGTCTTAGCAGCACCCAGTACTCTTAAGTGTTGATATATGGACACAGGCACAATAAATTTTTATTCTTCTTTGTTTTATGGCGCATCATATCTAAAGACATACCTCAAATGGTCTGAGGCACCAGAAAGCAATGAAAAGATCAGCAAACCAATGCAAAAAAATGGGTAGTATTGCACTTCCAGACAAAATCAAGGAGACTCATGCATTGCAAACAACTGCATAAAATAAGACTCTCTATATGGCTACTGCTCAGTAACATTCAGCTAAACAGAGCTATTATTTTAATTGCCTTATACACAGCCTCCAAGTCAGAACTATTTGTTTTTCTTTCTCTCTCTCTCTTTTTTTTTTCCAATCTCTTTAAAAGTTAACATCAAAGAAAATTCCTTTATTTCTCTTGCTTATGAAGTCCTTCTTTTCTCCTCATATCAGGATGGAGTCAGCAGGAAAACTTCTAACCTGACTCCTCTGGAACAGTCATTTTGTCACTGATCTACATTGAGTTACTCCAAATTGGTACATGATGCCCTCAGCAGTGTAGCTGGACCATCACTCCAGAAGACTGTCAGTAAGGAACAGCCAGGGGCAGTAACTTCTTTACCTGCTCCAGCTTTGTCCTCAAAATATACATCACTGCGCTCTCCCTGTGACAGGAAGAATCAGGCCCCAGCAGGCAAATGTTGACTCTTGCTATACTGATGGAGAAGTGAAAATATGCAATGGCTGGGAGTCTCCCCAGTCATTTGTCTCTGAATTTCAATGAGTATTTGATGACTAAAGCTTGCTTTTCACAATCTAATTTGTAAACTGTTTTTGCTTCTGGACTAGCACTCTGCAAACTTGCAAACAGGGTAGCAGTTTTCCAAAGCTAATTCACATTACGTGTCACCTCAAACACTTTCTGATAATCCTCTGTTATTCTTGGCTTGATGGAAACATGCAAGAGCTTCAACGGTGAAGCAGTCTTTCAAGGGGCAGGCGCAGCATTGCCCAGTACTCCTAAATGACCAGCTACCTAATGGCTGAAGGTGGGGGGGGGGGGGGGGATTGCAGCTTGCGGGCAGGGGAAGGTGACACCACAGGGCAAGCTCAAAGAATCCAAACGGCTGCAGTCCACCACCTCCCAAGAAGCCAGATTCTCCATGTCTGCCGCGCAGGGAGCTCGTTAGGGCTGACGTGCTAACCGAGGGAGATGCCTCACAGATGACAGCCTGGAGATGCTACTGACCACAACCAGGCTGGCTGCAGCGCTGCGCGTTGTGCAGGAATGGAGAGTTTCTCTCATCTGATTTTGCAGAGCCAACAATGAGAGTTGTGTGCACCCGGAGGGCACCACCTGCCTCCCCCCCAGCCCCCCGCCTGCCTCAGACAGCTGTCATTGGAAATTTCCATGTGACATTCCTCATGCCTGGGGTAGGTATTTCTGCCGTGGATCAGTTTCCGTCCAAAATCCCAGCCCTTTAAAACCAAAGATAAGCCCAAAAGCAGTGCTGCAGAAGCAGCGACGTTTTACACCAGGAAGAGGACATCAGGCAGCTAATGGGGTGTTGCAAGGCTATTTCACTCATGACTAAGCTGTTTTTGACTTTCTGGGTCTTTTAAATATTCATGCAACATTTCTCCTTTCATAATGCTGCAAATCGCTATTTTTCAACGTGCAGTGCTGCAGACCCTGCCCAGGGGAGAGAAATGCAAGGAGATCTGGGTATGTCTGCATGGCATTATAGTTTGTTTACTTATTTAATGAGAGCTTTGCTGCTTGCCTTTCCTCTGTGATTTTCAGGAAAGAAGGCTCTGCTGCCTATAGTGAAGCATAGCAACACCTTCCTGAAATAGGCACTTTGTGGCAGAGGCTCTGGGGCTCTCCATGACTTATTTGCTGGGCAGCAGAGATCAGAAACAGCCCCTGCAGAGCAACATGAAGCCTTGCAACACACTGCTCTGCTCTGAACTGCTAAGCTGGCAGAGACAGGAGGTGTCAATGTCACCCCCCCTTCCGTCAGCACCTCTGCTTCTCCCTCTCTTTGCTGTGTTTCTTCAGGGATGCAGAGCCACCTCCTGCTCCCCTGCCCTGCTGCCCACACACAGACCCTGCTGTCTGCACCCTCACCGGTGGGGCACGTGTGTGTGGAAGGAAAAAAGGAGGGGTGGAGAGGGTTGGTTTGGATCAGACTGCAGGCTAGAGGCAGGGCAGGCTGCTTATTCCTAACATGACCTTCTTTGCATGGTTTTGATACAGGACATTTCCCGAGCATTCACATCACCTCCTGAGACCACACGCACACATCCTTGCTTGTGGGTCCTATTTCCATTGACTACCAGGAAATGTTACACGGAGTCATCTGCAGAAAAGCACAAGCTTTGAGATGAGGCACAAAAGAATTAAAATACACATCTATACTGCTTTGCTTGAATGAGGTGACCAGGAGTAAAGCTTAAAAAATGAAGAAGCAAAACTCAGACCACTGAGAACAAGGGAACTGGGATGCTATCCGTTCTAGTGTGGGGTCAGGCAGATGTGCTTGGGACACATGGGCAGACAAAGAAGGTGCCAGGCCTCTGCTGCTGCCACACCTACAAAGCAAGCTGCTACCTCATATCTGCCATATTTCCTTTTTTTCAGAATAAGAGCTGTTAATAATTACTGTGCCTGTTGTGCTTTCCTCTCAAATCCTGCTACTCCCTTGCATTTCACTTGCCCTGTATCTGCAGCTGCCCACATTTCTGACTGTAAATCTCTGGACCACCTTCTTGCACTCTCCTTTGGGTACCTCGCACCCTGGATAGGGAAGGCTCAGCCCTCGTGTTCCGTATGCATTTGCCATTCATCCCTTGCTCACTTCCTCTGGCTCTGTGCAGAGCTTGCCCTGCGTCAGCTTCAGCTTTGACTTGAGGGCCCTGTGTGGGGAGGGGAGATCAGCCTCAACATCAGGGACTGCGATACGCCAACACGCCAGAGGCCTGAGGGAGAGTGGGATGCAACTGCGCACACACAAGTGGCCATCAATGTCATCTGCTCAGCTGGAAACCCCAGATCTGCCCCTTTTCCCCAAAGCAGGAGGAATCTGCATCTTGCAGACTGCGAGGGATTATGTTCATTGCTGAGCTGTTGGTGTTCAGTTTGGGGAAGGGCTGGTAAGGACTGGAAAGCTCTGGGTTTTCTCCTGAAACACCTCAGCCAGAGCCCTGAGCCATGCAAGGGCACACTGTTGCATTCCCAGGGACTGGGAATCCTCCAGGAGCCGTGCTGCTGGAGCCAGGGCAGGGTAGCCTGCTGAGCAATCAGGTGCCCGTTGCAAAAGCAGTCCTGCTCTGCTCTTCCCACACATAAAACCAGCACAACTGCACCCCAGCAAGATGCAGGGGAGTCTCCGCGGATGCAGCACAGGACTTGTGAAAGGACAGGCTAAAGGCAACTGCGTGGAGCTGCTCTGCAAAAGCACTTTGATTGCTTTTGACACTGCAGACTAACTTCATTAAGCCCCAGGCAGATGACTCACAGTTGCAGGCTGTACTGGTGAAGGGAGCACAATGGGATGAGGGGAGGAAGACAGCTTTTTTACAGTAATTAGAAAATTTCTCTCTAGCAGGTGGAACTGCCTCATGTCTCACCTTCAGCTGGACTCTAACGCTAGGTGACCAGAGATATCCTCAGGGAGAAAAAGATGCATATCTGCCTTGTGTTGAAAAGCCCGAAGTAATGGTTTTCCTTGAAGGGCCTAAGTCCCTCCAAAGCTATGCATTTTCCTTACTTCTTTCCAACAAATGGAGAAGTGTTTCATCAGCCCAAGTGTTCCACCATTGTAATCCACTGCCCTTACCCCTTTGGTCTCTTTAGGCTGCCACAACACCAGTATGTGCAAGGAAAGGAAATTCCCTTGCCGCATGTAAGTGCATGACTGAATCTGAAAGGGAAAACCTGAAATGGTGGCACCCATCTGGCAGCAGAACAGACAGGGCAGGCTCCATCTATGCTTTGTTTTGCCAGGCTCTGGACCAAGCTCCCTTGCTGTGGATGCTGTTACCCACACTAACTAGTGCAGGTGTGGAAACTGTTCCAGAGTAACTGGTGTGTCCCCACTTGCACATCCAGAAACACCTCCAACAGATAGGCAATCATCACCGCACCCCAAAAGGGCTCATGCATTGCTAAAATGATGCTGGCAAGAGGACCTATAAGTAATCCCCTGTGAAGGCTTGGCTAGGAACTTGGGAATTTCCAGCCCTTCGGTATCTGCATTTATTGCTATTATCTACAAAATCGCAAAGCTTTAATGGACACCCTCGTGGCAAGACCACACTGGTGAAGCTGCTTCACCAACCACATGGATGTGGACAATGTGAGAGGATGGACAGGGCCCCTCCAACACCTCCATCCCGCTCTGGACAGTGTGTACTGGGCTCCCCACAAACTGACTGCAGGAGCCAGCCTCCCCAAGTCACATCCCGTGCTGCGTACAGAGGGGGAAGATGTACTGCCTTTTGCAAAGAGGGAGCTGACTGCAGGAGCTGCAAGGTTAATGCCTGGCAGAAAGCACAGACCCCTCAGGACTGGCACTTCCCCAGCTGCAGAGCCTGGGGCTTGGCTAACGGGTCAGAAAGGAGCTGGGCTGGGTAAGTCAGCACTGGGTGTTTTGCAGAGGGGCTGCTCCAAGCAGCGCTCACGCCCACCTTTCCCTATAGCAGAGCCCTTCCTGAACACCCCAGATGCTGTCCAGTGCCCAGGTCCAGTCCCAAGTTTGTCATTTCCACTGGTTAATGCGTCCATTCCCTGCTAAGCCTCTCTCCTCTGACATTTTACTATGCTGTTTTATTACCCCTTGCCTTGTGTAGCCTTCTCAGATTTCCCAGCAGCCTTGCTCTTTTAGAAGTGACACACCTTGTCCTCAAAGGCACGGATTTTTTATTTTTTAACGTAATGTCTAGCTCTCAGCTAAGACCAGCTCATACTTGTGCTTCAAAGCATTCAAACTCATCAGCTAATCTTCTAGAACTCCATAACTTACACTTTTTCATGGCCATATAACAAACAGGTACTATGAAGGCAAAAGCAAAAATCAATAAGTGCTGCTGAATTAGGAAGGCTTTTTCCACTGAAATAATAGATTGTCCTAATGATATTGCAAGACTGAACACTAATGATAATGTCTTACTTTATTTCTTGTCTTCTTGCTGTGAAATAAGTAGCTATGTTCTGAAAATTATCAGGCTCTGAAAAGTTATAAAATATTTGCCTGAATGACAGAATTTCCATAACAGAACATTGTCCTGAGAACAGTTATTATGCAATATGTTTGCAGATAATGTTGCCAAGAAACTGAAAAAGCTGTCTAATTTAGTGCTCATCATTAATTGCCAATGCTTATAAAAAAATCTTGAGCAGCATGGTCATGGCACTTTATGCTTTCCAACATCTTTAAGTACTTCATTAAAATAACTATAATAACTAATGAATGCAAAGCAGTATATAGTGGCTGTTGCTGTGCAGATCTAGTGGTAACTGCAGAAGGAAACAGATTTTTCAAAACCTGATTTTTTTTTATTAGAGGTTTTTTTTTTTTTTTTTTTACTTTCAGCTGCAGAGATTATGTAGGAGCAGCTGCAGCTCTCCACACTTGCAATGTCTTTGTGCAAATTTATTTGGTTTCTGAAAGACTAAAATATGCCTTTCCTCTCCTTTTTGAGGGGTGAGAAGGTGGAGTGGAGATGGGACTTTCAACAATGTGTTTCTGTGTCTGGACTTCTCCTGGTGAAGCCTGGGTGAGAGCTCTTCCTGGACAATCCCTGCTTGTCTAACCAGGATAAGTAATAACTCCCATGATAAGCTGGGGAGGGGAGGGAGATGTTGCATTTTGCTGAGTCAGTTTTGGCTATCTATTTCTCTGCCATTCAGGGCCTGATCCTATTATAATGTTTGACTTGTGGGGTTGGTGCAAGTGAGAATTGCAGAAGAAAATAAGGCAAGGGATTTCCAAGCAACCAAGCAGACATCTTTGCACTTTTGCAGAAGCTTCTTGCACTTCCCATTCTGGTGACTGAATTATTCCTCACTTCTGGTTTATTCTCAAATTCAATACATTTATGGAATGAGGGCACTGTGGTAACAGCTTTCTAAAAACAACACAGAAAAAAACATTGGTTTTCTGCAGCATCCCATGAAAAGCAATGTTCTCTGTCATTTTAATTGCAAATCTTAAATGTGGCAGGTTTTTAGAACGGGTGCGAGATTGCACATTTAAATGTGAGCTGGGTTAAAGCTGCTATGAAACTGGTACTATTATACTCCTGACACATTCACTAGGTTCGTTTTGGTTTGGAGGGGGAGGGCAAAAGACTTATTTTATGTTGCTCCCAGACTCCACCACCACGTTTGTGATGACAAGGCTCCCAGGCAAGCAGTGCTGGGGGTCTCCTGTCCCTGTGGGTCGCAGGCCCCTTGCTGACTACCCCTGCTGCAGGATGCACGCTTTGTTTCCTGGCCTTATCCTGCTTTCCACTCGCTGCCTCTGTAGCCACCACCGATGAAACCGTATGCAGGGAGGAAGTGGTTATACAATTAAGGTTTTGTGCTCCGCCGGAAGGGAATGGGAGTTTTACCCCCAGCTCTGCCACATGCTTCCAGCGCGGCGTAAGCAAGCTGGTGTGTTCTCAGACATGGATACTAATCCCGTTTCACTCATTTCTCTGACAGCTGGGGTCTGATCCTTCCAAAACACTCTGCCTTCTGACGTGCTGCCGGCAGGGACCGAAGGGAGAAGAAATCCCCGTGCTTCAGCCTTGGGTGCATGCGGGAGTCTTTTGGAAGACGGCAGTACGTTTACAAATGGTTACACCCAGTCCAGCTTCCATAGGGAGGTGCAGGCGCATCCACGGAGCTACGGAAGAGGACAAGCTCTGGAGCTAAGCCAGGGGGATGGCCTCTGCTCTTGTGGCCAACATCTCACTCATGCAGGTACTAATGGAGAATCCCAGTGGAGATCCTCAGCCATCAGATAATTGGCCACACAGCCCATTTTTCTAACACATATAAACAAGTGAGTGACACAAACTGGTTTACATGACTCATGCTCACTGGAAAAGCATTCCGTAAACAGTTTTTATGGTTAAAAGCGATTACGATCTGCAGTTACAGCATGATGTGCAATGGGGCACAAATGTTCCACATTTCTGTCATTTGTCACACATTGCTACGGCCTGTGTCACGCACTGGCAAAACTGTAAAGGTTGAGAAGTTTGGTTATTGTTGTGAGAGTGTGGACGTGTAGTAGGCAGTATCTTCACAGAAAGGGATTTTGAAAAACCAGAGAAATGGACTGGGGAAATACTAAGGTGCTGTTAAATGGGGACATATGAGCAGAATGAATCAACAACACACACGCAGGGAGGGGAAGAATGACTCTAGTAAAAGACATCAGATTCATTATGGATTGCAAATGGTGGGAAAAAAAAAATCACAGAAAAAGCACACCCCATGCTGGGCTGCATCAGTCTGTTCTTGCTTGCAAGGCATGAGACTACTCTTTAAAGTAGGAGGATATGGACAAACCAGGAAGAGTCCAGAGAACACCAACAAGCCCATGAAACATGAGCTGCAATCAAGCAGTGAATAACTTCAAGGTCAGAAATGCTTAAACAGAGCAACAGAAACTATATGCATTTATACTTTAGATCTCTGGTCTAGTTTTAGCCGTGTAACAACATAATGACCATTGCTATAACAAATCGCTAAGTGCCAAACTCTTGATTTTGCCAGGGTACAGTTTCTCTGCTGACATCAAGCACTTGTCCTTTGGATTTACCCCTTTGCAATCCAATGTAAAATGGAGCTCAATTCATGGGAGATGTTGGCTTTCCAATGGGACATTCCTTCTCATTTTCAAAGAAGGTTGTTCAGCTGGACAACCTGTTTTGTGCCCCTTCTGGTAGAAGGATACTAATCAAATGAGCTTTGACTCAATCTCCCTCTTTAACCTTTAACCCGTATGTTAAGACCACTAACACGAGAAAATAGATCAAACGGAGTTTAGTTTTTTAGGGTATGTTTATCATGAAATTGTAGCTCATTTTTTAGCACAAATTGCCGCCTTGCATGGGGCAGCTGATAAAACGATTTGGTTGGCTTAGATCTACTTTACAGACTCAGGAGAGGGAGAGTCGTTAAGCCTCATGAACATGACTTTCTGTGCAGCACAGGACATGCAGCTCTTGAAATGGTAGAGGAATTAGTGAGGAGACAAAGACATCTCAATGTCTCATTTGACAAATATTCCATGGTTAGGTCATGTTGTGTGTGTCTGTACATGTGCATACGAGCACATTAAATTTTTCAGGGGGATGACGGAAAGCAAATTTCATGATTCAGTAGCTTAGTGTCATTCAGAGGATGCTGGATGTATATTGCCAGGGATAGAACAGTCATTTCTTGTGGGAAAAAAACATTAGTGGAGGATTTCCAGAAGTTTCAAAAATTACCCTAAGTGTTTCTGAGACATTCTAGAGGCTTTTAGACACTCGTAACATCATCCATATCTTCCACCAATACCATGCATGGGCCTATTTATATTCTTATTCAGCCAAACTGGAGTCTTTGTGGAACAAGGACAGTTATTTAAAGAAAAAAAGTCATCCAGAAATATGGTCTGAAGAGGAGCCATAAAATAAAATGAATTAAAATAAGTGTTATTGCAACTAAAAGAAAAAAAGTTCTATTAAAATCCATATTCCTAAAGATGCCAAGATTTGAAGCCTGTGTTCTCAATAAAAGGTTATACAGTTTGTCTTGCCAATCCCGAGTGTCCAAAAATCATGAAATTGGCTTGAAAATGAAAATCTCTTCTAAAACAACACATTATTTTTTGTCCTCTGGATTTTTGAACTTCAGCTGCCTGCATTTTCAAGCTTATTTTTGCAATCGTCATGATTGGAAATTAATGCAAAAAAAAGAGAAGAGGAAAGAAGTACAGATTTTCACATAGTATCAGGACGCAAGGGGCTGACACTTCGTCTCGGAAGCTCTGAATAGTGACAGTCTCATGGTAACAGCTTAATTGTTGGCCTCTGCAGAACAGCAGGCGTCTGTATCTGGATAGATTTTACAAGCCGCTCTCCATCGCTTATCTTGTAAGTGCTGAATGGTAGAATATCTCACTTGACTGCAAACAACTTCTAAGAGAATTGGTCTGACCAGGCCATGTTTCTGAGGCACTTTTTATTATAAAGGAGGCGTTAAGAACAGCTATCTTCATTAACATTTGCAGACCCTTAATCAATAGTCATTAGTAGTTTAGTAGTTTTTGACAACAGCTGACCAAATCAGGGCCACAATACAGCTGATAGCTCCCAGCATCTACACGACTTGAATTCACAAAGCGGGAGCTTTTATTGCCAACCTGGGTGAATAATGGCTGAACAGATGCTGTGGGGAAAATGTGCTACCACAGCAAGTGCCGTGGCTTTTGTCACCTCCCTTTTGTAGGCAAGAAGGCAGTGGAAAGCACTGCCGTGTTTCGTTTTTGACTTGCTTCCAATTCTCCCCAAGCTGGGAGAGGTTTAAAGGGAAGCAGTGGACCAAAGATGCATCTCGCAGAATTTATTTTTCAGAGGCTGTGCAACCTTTCTCTCATGAACAGGCAGATTCTCAAAGGGGTTTAAATACCTAAGCATGCCGGTTGACACCAAAGGAGATTTGCTAGAAGGACCTAACTCCTTCTTGGAGCTAGGCATCTATCTTGCATGGCTTCTTGAGGGGAAAAGAGGGGGAGAGATAACAACCTTTTACATGTATTGACACACACGGCACACAGTCCCTTCCACATATGGTTATTCCTGCAATTTTATCTCCTACCGGGGAGTCCCAGCAGCTTGCCATGGAGGGAGCATCCGCAAGCAGTAGGTGAGCGCACATTTTCCACAAATTTTAATGTCAGCCTGACTATTTCCATGCAGATAACACAAAGCAGAACCAACCCTGTGCCGTGAGGGATTTTCCTCCTCTCTGTCCATGCAAAAAAAAAAAAACAAAAAACAACATGAAGTGGCCAGCAGCTGCACATGTTTGTTTGTTTTTTGGTGGTTTTATTTATTTATTTATTTATTTTCAGGATGCTGCCAGGCAGTGACTTCCAGCTGGTTCAGAAAGCAGGTTCTGGTGCTGGGGCACAGACTTGCAGCTCTGTGCTGAGCCTCCCATTCCCTGCACTGGCCCTGCTACCATGTGGAGCTGAGCCTTTGGAGAGCTGCGGTGTGATGACTGCAACTCTTTGCGCTTTCTCTTAAGAGTTTGCACTCAGTTTCTTAATTTCCAGCAATGCAACAAGACTGCAAGTATCTGCTTCACTCCACACTTGCTGTTTAGCAGTTTGCTGGCTGCAGAGGAGCAGACAACACCTGAGCAGAGCAAAGCCAGCCAGTGCACAGCTATACCATTGTCTGTTTTGGATCAAACTTGAACCAGCAGAGTGAGTTCATTTCAGATCACGGTACTTGGCAGTGTTTGGTTGAGGAGTTTTTGCCCCAGCACTGGGTTTTCCCAAAGCTGTGTAGCTGCCAAATCAGAGCCTCCGTGCATGCCACTCAGCAGGTGGGGAGCTGCTCTCCCAGAGCATATGGGCGGTGATCAGCTCCGTGGAAGCAGTAGCTTTGACTGATGGCTGCAGCTCCAGCAGCAGGAGATGGTGGAAGGTAGCAACTGCAGGGAAGACTTGGCCCAAGAGCCTTAGATTCATCCCTTTGCTCTGCATTGGCCTCACAGCACAAGTGCAACCCCACTGTTTTTCCCTCCAGCCTATTGTCTTTCTTGACTCTGTACTGAACACCTTAAAGAAGGGCTCTGCATCTTATCTCAGTTTGTTGGCATAGCAGGTTGAAGCCTCAAGACATACCTTATAATGCCAGCAACAACAAAGTCACACTAGCAAGCTGTTAACGGGATCTGAAAATACTATGCTGACCTACAACAGAAACCCAAAGAAGCCACATATATGTGCATCATTTGCTTTTCTGGTCCTGCTGAAGTCTGTCTTTTCACAGACCTTCAAAACCAACACTGATAGGGCTGGCGTTCTAGCTAGAGCAGAGGGAAGAGCTGCCTCGCCCTGGAGATGCAATGCCCAAGCTTGAGATCCCAGTCACTCGGGGCTGAAATTCACCTTCAGCAGTGTCCTTCAGCATCTTGGAAGAGACTTCAGTCAGCAATCACAAGACTGGGAAAGAGACAATCCGTGCATGCCAGGATTTAGGTGCATTTTAACCCTCTCATTTCCTGCTGATCTCTGCTGGTCATGAGTTACAGCAGAGGCTGCTCCATCTTTTCTAGGACATCCAATTGACAGCGATGGGATTTGAGCATTACCCGTCTCCCAGTGGGCCAGGCAGAGCAGCATGACTTGGCACACATGGGAAAGATCCAGGAAACATGCTGCAATTAGCTGCCACATCCACGATGCCAAAGAGGCAAACGTGAAGAGATGCTGCCATGCCATCCCTGAGAAAACAGACCCCGCTGCCTGCATTGCACAGGGCAGCACGTCCCTCAGAGCAGCACAGCTGCGCCTGTGAAGTGACATATGGGAGCACGTATATCACTTGTGATACGTAAGGAGCTCTGTTAGTGTATGGCTTGGAAGAGTCCAACCCCAGGCAAATACTGCCTGGTGCAGTACCCCTCTGTGGCAGTCCAGATCCCAAAGGGATTTCAGCACCCCTCCCTGCTGTTGCATGCTCCCGAGCTTGCAAGAGCTCCGTTTGCTAGCACCAGTGAGACCCTGCACTGCAGGAATGACAAAGCAGGAGTTATGCAGACAAATGCATTTTATGAGAAGCAATTACTGAGCAGAGCAGATCTGTGTGAGAATAACTGAGTAAAACATTGCTAAGAAAGGCCTGCTGTAACTGTTGTTCTGATGGAAATTGTATGGCTTTGGCCCCTGCCAAATTGTTTAATTTTCCCTAAAATTGGCAACACACTGGGAAGGGAGTGGGAGGCTCTACGAGAATCTTCATTTACTAGAGAGCTTTCTATCTATCTCTGGAGATTTATTAAACTTCATGGTTTGTTCTCTGTTTATGGCTTATACTCCTGAAGAGCCCTTTTCGGTTAGAATAAATGATGGCCTCCCTGGCCATGGCAAGAGCAGATTTCTGTGCAGTTCTCTAAAGGACCTGGCTGAATTGCACCACAAAAGATGAAACAGCTTGGTATTTCTTTTGAAGCAAAGGTAAAACTAGTTACACTCAGTGTCTATGGTCTTTCATTTAGCGGAAGAGAGAGAGATGAATAATAGATGGTCCCCTGGAAATATTGTTCTACCAGCTCTTAGTTGGAATCAGGCAATGCTAATACATTAAGAGCATTCAAGATTATTCTATTTAATCTCCATAATGATATAGTAATTTTAGCCTAGTAAGAAGCAATGACAACCTCCCCTCTCTCCCATAAAGACCTTGAATCCTAAGTGGAAGGAGGTCTTAGCCATGTCCCAAGACAATAGATAAAGAGTCTTAAGCTTCACTGTCATTCTCTAGAAGTGTCAGATAACCAGGACATGACATAAAGTATTGTGATTATGAAACAATATACCACTGAACCACTTCAGGATACAAGAGGCCTCTTAAAAAAACAGTGCTTTCGAAATACAAAGTAAAGTAGGGTAGTTGAGAGACAGACAGTCAATCAGAAATATCAGTGACGGCAACAGGGTAACAAATCACGTTTACTACAGATGTTTTGGTTTGGGGTTGTCGAATCTCCAAGAAATGTCAAAGGACAGGGCTGTACCGTACAAAGCTACCACCCGCAACATCCTGAATCCATGCTTCTCAATTATCTTCCAGATATTGAGACTTAATACCTGTAGAAGTCCACACCAGCCCCAGAGATCATTCCAGCAAAGTAAATGAAACAGGTGTTTAGATGTACTGGAGCGTTTGGTAAAAGCTTAGCACTCAGGCCTAAAACTACAGATTCATTAAACAGGCATCAACTCACACATGCACTCTGCTTTAGAAGTAGCTTCTAAAAAATAGCTGTTTGTTTCCTAGTTTTGGTTCTTATGAGAGATCAGCCCACTGCAGTACACCACCAACTCATTTGAAATGCTAAAAATAGTCTGCAACGTGTTTTCTTTCTGCCTGATCTGAATGCAAAACAGATGTGTTGCATGGCAGAGCATCACATTGGCTGCCAGGAGTTTGCAAGCCAAATGGTTCATCGTTGTTTTGTGTCTAAGAGGTGTAGAGCATTTTGCCTCATGGCTTACATATAGCAGCACTCCACAGAATACGCATCTTTGCCCAGTAACAGAAGAAATTGAGGAGGAGCCCCAGAGATGCTGTTGTCCTGCCTTGCAGTTAGTTACTGCTGTTGCATTTCTTTAAGAGTAGCTGTGGTTCAGAAGAGACATACACGATCTGAGAAGGTGCAGAAGCCAGGAAAACATGTAAAGCTGTACAGAACTAGTGCATCCTGAGCCATGGAATTTAACTATGTTGGTGGGGTCACACTCCAAGGAAAGATTAGGACCTCCTATACAGCGTACCGTAACAACATTCTTCACCTAAGGGGCAGTGTGTCATTTGCTTTTCAAGTACCTGCTGCTTATCTCATGACTCTGCCATTCCTCCACCAATGGTTCTCCATTTCCCTAGCATCAAAGGGGTGCCACAAACGAGTTTCTTTGCAGCATGTGGGCCTTGGAGACATGGAAGCACAGTGTGAGGCTCTGTGCAGCACTCTCTAGGGACAGATATTTAGGGCAGATATGCTGCCAGTCCTTGATGGACTGGCAGCACTCTCTTGGAGCACCCCTCCAAACCACACATTTCACTCCAGCGCCATGCAAATCTCTCTGCTGGCTGTGAGTAGCCCAGTGCCAGCCACCACATTTATAAATGGGAGGCTACACTGATCCTACAGGAACGCTCAGAAGTTGAACTAAGGCTGGGCTCCTGGAAGTAAGTTAGATGGAAAAGCCACTTGTCCATTTATTTGCACATCCATCTCCCTGGAGCCAAGAACCACAGCATCACCTGGGCAGTATGCTGAGTTCATATGGCTGGTAAGGGCAGTTTTTGTCTCTGCCCAATGGACCACTGGAGAAGAGCATAACAGTGTAAGGGCAAAGCTGAACTAGACTGCCCAGCTCTCGAGCCACGTCCAAACCTCTTAATCTCATCATCCATGCTAGGCCACTGGAGCAGAGGACCTGGACATCCCTCTAAGAACTGCTGTCTTTTGGAGATTTTGTGTGGTACCAAAGAAGAGGTAGGATTCCTCTCTTCAGGTTCTCCACAAGAATCTTGCCAAGGCTCTCATCCCTTCAGTAGACATCATTTGCTCTGCTCTGCTAATAGTCATTTGCATGCAGCTTCAAACCAGAAACCTTCCAGAAGGTTTGCTTCATTTCTAAGCAGTTCTAAAAATGTTAGCGTGGTATCCTGCCCTCACTTTAAAGCAGCAGAATTATTTGGGACGTGGCTGAAAACACATTTGAATTTTCTGTAAACAGCATCATGGCAGAGCTGAACTCAGGCTTACAGAGGATACAGCTTCCTGGGGTGTCCCAGTAATTGGTCAAGTGCTGACTTTGGCATAGAAGACGTCAGCACGTGCAAACCTTCTTTTGACCTTCCTCCTCAGGTACAAGTCTGCCAGCAACCCACTCCCGTACGTTTGTGCTCTGTACCAAGCTGTCTATCCGTTACAAACCCTCTATTAACATTGGCATTTTCCACTCTGAAGCAATGGTATTAACCTATTCAAGAGCTGATTTCATGCAGGACACTGGGAGTAGAGCACATCTAATGTAATCAATCTTGCATTTCTAGCTGAGGTAGTGCTTAGGTTGCTTTTTGCTAACAGCAGCAGCTATACAGGACTTGTATGTATAGTATCCCTGCTGCAGAGAAAAGCAAACTGGCAGGAGAAGAAAGGATTGTTCCTGGCATCATTTCCCACCTACACAGCAGAAGGCAGAGCTGTTTCAAGCCGAACAATTATCCTCAATTTATTACAGTAATGACAATAGTGAAGGGCAAAGAGGAAAAATCTTCCTGAACAAGGCTGACCAGCTACGAGGGGGTTTCTGCTGAAGAGATCACACTCAGACTTGTGAGTCCCCCTGCTATGCAACCAGCACTCAGAGAACATGGATGTCCCATCCTGTCATTCCTCAAGGGTCTGTCTTTTCACCTGTTAACGCATACCCACTGTGTGCCTGCACCTTCCCCAGGCAGCGTTGGGGGACTGACCTCCTGCCTGTTCACTGGGCTGGCACCCTGCCACTGCTGCAGGGCAGCAGGAGCTTCATAGCTCCTCTTCCTCCCCACCATGCTCCTCCATCCAGCACAATTCTGGTTCCTTCCTCCTGGTGCCTGGCATGGCTGGTCACTGCTGCCATGGGTGCATTCTTCTTCTGCTTGGTCATGTAAACGTCATTCTTGCAACCTTGCTTTGTGCAAGTCAAGGCTATTAAATTTAATGGGGCTCCATGAGTCACCGAGGAAGTGAGGTCTGGACCTATGCTATACATGGAGTAGTGAAAAAAAAAGCCATGGAAGTAGATGGTGTTTAAAACGACCAGCTGATTTTGCATACTTATGCATGAAAACTGAAAATAGCAAAGATTTGGAAAGATGCAACAAATGTCTACTTACAAACAAAACCAAAAACAACCAAAACCCAACAAA
This sequence comes from Anser brachyrhynchus, assembly GCF_964034855.1. Lineage (NCBI taxonomy): Eukaryota > Metazoa > Chordata > Aves > Anseriformes > Anatidae > Anser > Anser brachyrhynchus. The sequence goes on along the minus strand of NC_137697.1, from coordinate 47,434,946 downwards.
CTAATAAAATAACCTCAGAAAACAGAAACAAACACAAACAGATTCTGCAGCTGGTTGAGGTTCAGCCAAAGGGAACAACGACTATTCGACATTTAAAGCTCTGTGTTTGGGAAATGTGATCCCCAATCACATTTCTCAAGGTTAGAGCTTTAAATGTCGAATACTTGTTGTAGTGCCAATACTTTGGCTAAATGTTCAATTGTCAAATGCCAATGAAGTGCAACATTGCTTTTTTTTTTTTTTTTTCTGAACGAAGCCATTAGCAAACAGTCCATTGCATTCAATGAAGCAATGACAGAAAAACAGCTTAACTTGAAATGTCAGGATCTGATTTTGTTTACATTTATTTCACCCATTTTAGCAATAAATGCTGGAAAGTAATGCATTTTAACAGCGAAGTCCTGGTGTCTTTCTATATATTTTAAGCAGTAATTCTTACTACAAACTGATTTAATCTGGAGCTGAAGAATGCTGGTATGATTTTTGCTTCTCTGTATCTTTAATACCCTTTATTTGTGATTTTTCTCCCCTTCCTTCCTAGATTTTCATTAGCACATGTCACCCATTAAAGAGAAGACAGCTGCTTCTCAGGCTGTGAGATACCATTCTAAGCGCTGCCACAGGTTTCCTCTGTGATACCTCCTAAATCATAGAGTCCTCTCTAAGAGGAGCCGTTGGTGCTCAGAGGCTGTGAATTCACCCAAGCAAAGCATAATGTTTGTAAGCTGTCACCTACAATGTTATTATTGACTCAGTCACTGTGAAATAGGGCTGATGGGTGTATTTCCCGAGTTCTCCCACAGGCTTGTAGAGGAAGTAAGTGCAGGCTGGTGTCAAAATGTGTGTTGGGAGGTTTAGTGGAATATCACTGTTTCACTGCTCTCTTCGTCTCATGGCATGCTAGCTGGAGTCCCATCTGGTCCCGCAGTGCTCTTTGCTGACAGCAGCAGTGACGTTGCAAACCTCACAGCACCGGCACTATGGCAATGCAGGCTACCAGGGCAAACAAAATCAGCCTTATGTCTGCAGCAACATCCCTCTCTCCTTACAGGTCTGAACACTCACGTCTGTATGCTTTCAAAGGGGAAGCTGAAGTGTCCCCATTGCACAGATTTGTATGGTCCAGCTGAAGAGTATCTTCCCCCATCTCTCCACAGCTACAGCCTCCCCAGGATCTCAGTATTCTGAAGTGACATTTCAATCACAGTCACCATTTCCCCTTCAGACTGAAGCCCATTAGCTTCTAAACTAGGCTACTTCCCGGCGCTCAGATGAAGGAAGCACTTTGTTGGGAGTATAATCAATCTTACCACAAAACTCTGCTTGGTACTCTCTCAGGTGATTAAACAGTCACATGGGAGAAAAATGACACAATTCAAGGGTTGCTCTTAACAGAGCTAGGACATGAAAAATGAAAAGTGTCACCGTATTACTTTGACTCTCTTACATCATCACCCCCAAATAAGAGCCATGAAGTGCAGCCCCTCTGTGATGGACTTATGCATAATTCAGAGCATGAGCTGCATTCGGGAGCAGATCTCTCCGTCCAAGTCTGCTGAGAATGCCAAGCAGCACGAAGGCTTCCTAAGCAAAGAAAAGGGCAGATAACTAGTGCTGCAAGAGAGTGAAGCACAAGAAAGACCGAGGTTGAGATCACACATGGGAAGTAAACAACTGACAATGTTAAAAACTCTGTTAGCAAGTGAGCATCCCCACAGCCTCTCACAGTTTTGCAGATATCAGTGGATTTGTGATCCTTCTGCTACAGTCTTCCTGTGTTTTATGGATGTTCACTTTATGGGGTCCCCACAAGAACAGGACATAATGCTCTTTAAGCTAGCAGAATTTAAAGCAGAATCGTACCATATTTCAAGTGATCACTCCAAGGTTTCTTCTATTTCTACACTGAACCACAGAGAGGTCAAGCTGCAACTGGAAAGGAACAGAGCAGCTCCTGAACTCACCACAAGATGAAACAAAGATCAGTGAAGCTGGACTGCCCACCATTTTTCAGGGAAAAAATAGAATTAGCATGGAGGTAAGGAGCTGTTTCAAATATTTATTGCAAAGATGAAGAAATTTATATTCACCAGAGGGTGAATACGCCACAGTCACCAGAGGGTGGGATTTAAATTTACTAAAGCTTCTTTCCTGTTGAGATTGAGATATGAACTGATTACCTTGGGGGTAGCAAGCAGCCATGGTGCTATTGGTGGCAGTAATGGCTGGGACACATGGTCTTACTGTGCGATTGATTCAGGTCAGTTAACCCCCGATAAAAAATTCCAGCAGTTGAGCTGGCTTTTTCTTCAAAATACATGGTTAATTTCTACCTCGTGTAATCCATTTTCTGTTCACTCTCACGTGATGAGGTGTTTCCTTGGCATATCTGAATACACAGAAGCTTCTCTTTTGATATGACCTATGGGTATACAAAATTCCTGGTTGCACCATTTGCCCGGTCCTTCTTTGTTGACTGACATTTTTAAGTTGTTCTCTGCAAGTGTAGGATTTACATGACTTGCATAATATTTACAAGCTGTGTTTCTAAAAAACATTCTCAGTGTTTCTGTTAAGTCATCGTTTTGGATTAATTATCAGGGACTTTTTGTCATTGTGCCATCACCACCCATTTGTAAAATAGAGAAACATGAAAATTAATGTATAAATGAAGTGTAAGTTAACATCAGACAGCAGTGCCAGTATACCCACTTGTTAAAATAAATGTGAATTCTGAAATTATCAGTAACAGCCCAGAGAAGACATTGTAGATATTTTCTAACCTAAAAAAGCATGAGCAGAGCATAAACACATACCAGTCTACAACACGAGGAACCTGCTAAATAACTCTTAGGGGCAAAACAATTTAGATACCAAACTCTTCTTTGAATGCTGGCATGCTGACATGCCACATTTGGTGGATCTCAGTCCTGTTCAGGACATGTCAGAATATTCTTCTGTTTTCTTTGTCTTCAGCACCCCCCACGCTATCAAGTTCCCCTCCCCTGCCATCTTCTGCCTGGCTAAGTGGCTTAAGGGAATTGATACTTCCGCTGATTCACAGCTAGTAAATCTGCTTCCTGGGCTCGTAACCAGTTATCTGTGTACGCTCACAGAACATGTCTTTTTAATCCTCTCTCCAAATTTGGAGAAGGAAAAAACTGCAAACGCTAAACAGTCAATTAGCAACAATTAGGAAAATTACAGGGTTGCTTGAAAAGCTACTTATCTGAGGGATGTCCATTAATCTCTATTGTAGGGTGAATTCAAATGCTTGGAGATAGCAAGCAACAGAGTGTTTGCTAGCCGCGTTCTTGAATATTTGCACGATCAAAGCCAGCATACATGTCGGCTTTAGTGGCTATATACCGTTTTATAGAGCATGGGGGGAATTCTGGGGTATTTTTCTGTTAACTGACTCTGAAAAATAGACTGTGTGCATTGATTGGCTGTTTGATCCTGAAACACAGCCTTTCTGTGCTCACAAACAGAATACACACACAGCGGTATGTCATGAAAATTACATAGCTGAAGGAGTTTGCAAAAATTGTTACTGATAACCTTCAAAATCTGTTAACTCTATTGCTAAATCAAAGTCTTCAGAAAAGCAGGGTGGGCTGATAAACCTCCATAAGGCAATAGCTGCTGTGCACCGATGTTTTTTGCACAAAGCGACAGGAGGGAATTCAGTGACACAGAGCCACACTGCTCTGTGCACAGGCAGAGTAGAGCAGCTCCAGCCCTCAGGGAAGCTGGGGAAAACAGGGTGCAAAGGGCACTTTCCTGGATTTCAGCACTGGTGAGGAGTCTATAGTCAGTATGGATGGGTGGTGAGAGAATCATCCTTGCAGAGGTTCCCTGAGGAGCACAGGATGGCCAAAAAATGGATGATTGCATTCACAGTCCAGCCCCTGAGCAGTGGGAGAAGCTGCTTCCAGACCTCCTGCAAGGTCCTAGGCAGACGGCAGGTATCTGTGGCATTAGGGAACAGGTTTTTCTGCTATCTTCCAGATAAGAAAGTGTCAGGCATCCTTTGCTTGCCCGTACTTTGTGGATATAACTGCTTCTTCCCAGATTCCCAACACTTTTCTGGCTACTTGATGATGTTCCTCTGCTGCCTGTATGACCTCAAGCCTCTCCAAGCTCCTGCACCAATACAGCAGGAAGCCTTTAGTCATCCCTCTTATCCTGTGCTCTTAACTTCCTAAAACCCTAACAGCACAGTTAGGGACACTAGTTTGTTCTCTTACCAGCTCAGCCTAGCTACAGAAATAATCATTCTTCCATTTCCCTACAGTTGTCTCTTTCACCTTGATACACGTCTCCCTTACCAGGGCAGTATTACTTCCACACTGATAACTGTCCTGCTGAGCATACACACAGCCCAAGAAGCATTATCTTGAAAATACAAAAGTATCTTGAAATTATCAGCTATTATGACTTTTTTGATAGGATCATGCTCCTGAATTCCCATGTCGTGCAATGATATGAGAATCCTGGGCACCATGCAACCCTGCCAGGCTGAGACCATGCAGCAGACCCATTGTGGGACAGAAATGTGAGGAGAAATGCAATCATAGATCTGTCCTGAAGCTGGGTAGGCAGGAGCAATGCACAAACACCAAAATCCTACTCTCCCACACACCCATGTTCCAAGGATGCTATCACTTGTGGAAAAGCAAACGTTGGAAGAGCTGAGACAGTAAACTAAATGATGAGTATGCTGATGCAATGATTCTTGGGCCAACAATGCAAGAAGTGTCAGCAGGGCGCAAAGGGAGAAATCTTTGGAAGTACGAGTACAAGTCAAGCAACTGGTGGAGTCTGCAGAGTTAAAACACTTGAGCTCCTGTTCAACCAAGAAGCTTTGCTGGGGCATCCTTCAGAGCATGATGGAACCAGCAGGGGAACAAGAAAGATGGAAGTTCTTTTAAAATACACATAGCATTGACAAAGAAGGGCAATATTGGTCTTCTATTTCCTTGACTGTCCGTTAAGATTGTTGTTGCACCTCAACAAGAAGCAGCACATGACCCTGAGGACAGCTAAAGAAGAAGGACAGGGAGGGCCCCTGAATTTTTGACACGTTTCTCCTGCCCTGAATGGACATCATTACTTATTTACTGCTTAAAATATGAAACAGACACTGGTGCTAGTTCATGCATCTTGGGTGCTTCTGAACAATGACTGAGAAACTGAACAGTTTTTATTTTCCTTTGTTGGGATTTTGGACTAGCCTGTGTGCAAGTATCATATCAAAATTATAGCTCTATTTATCTGAAAACTAAGAAAGCATGAAGAGGGCTGAAATAATTCAAGGACTGAAAACAATTCCCTCTATGGGGAGAATTATGGAGCTCAGCCTGCCTGTCTTGTCAAAACGACTTGGATTATTGCAATGTATGATCACCTCTGTGAGGGGAAATGCACATCTTGGAAGATCTTTTCAATTTAGGTGGGAAAGGTGTAAAAGAATGAGTGTCTGGAATACAAACACATATTTTGGAAGTCAATGAAGGTGGTCCTATTTAAAAGAGATGATGGAATAAGGGAAAAGGCAGACAGTGTCTCGCTATCAGTTTTGACACCACAACTGCTGCAGGTCTGGAAGAAACCTTATGAAGATTCTCTGTCATGTAGTCTGTCTATCTGTCAGTCTATCATCTGTGATGGACCAGAGCATCCCAATGCTCTGCTAGATTTTACAGAGCTACCACCCACAAAATCTTTATGCCAGTGAAAATTCAGATGATTTTGTTCAAGTTGAAAAACTAATTTCATTGCCCAAATTAATTTAGTACAGTGCAAAGCATAAGCTTTTCTTCTTGATATCCAGTTCCAGAAGCTTTACACTGACTTTCAATTACCACCTTAGAAGACTCAGGTTGTCTTTTATGAGCATAGAGTCTTTTTTTTTTCATAGAGAAAGCTGTGGAACAAGCTTGATACTCCTTTTTTTCCTCCTTTGATCTGTCTAATCACATGAATTAATTGACTGTTAAAAATGTAAAATTCAAATCTCTTTCAGGAATTCCATAGAAATACTGAACAATGTCACGAATCATGCTGAAGATCATAGCTTCATATACTCCCCCCTGCACCATGTGACTACCAACCCAGTATTGATTTCCTTTCATCTCAAAAACTGAAGCAATATTCATTGCCAAAATAAAAAGCTGTCTGAGTTATGAGAATGCACTGCCAGCAAGTTCCAGGATGAAGCATAGATATAAAAAAGAAAAAATGGGGGAGGGGGGCAGTGAAAGCATATGTGGAAAAGCTGAATATGCTCTATGAGAAGATACATATTAGAACGAGGCTTTCATCATAAAACTATACAGGAGCAAAGGTAATAGATGGGTGCTGCAATCCCAACACTTGTCCAGAGCAGGATGGACCCTGCCGCTGGTTTAGCTTAGAGCAGCCTTGAGGGGTAGCCAGCCTTGTCCCAGTGGATTTGCTCCTGCCTATCTTTCCCCAGCTAAAACTGTTCCTTCTGTCTCCATGACTAAGTCTCTACTGGGAATTGGGGCTGGGGGGTGGGGGAACGGGAGACAAGATGAGACAGCACAGGCTGTAAATAAGCAGACATATCAGCTTTACATCACCCCAAAACAAACCATAGGTATTTCTCCCTTGCTGCTTTCAAAAGCTCTCTAATTTCTGAACAACAGTCATGCTCAGGGTTTTGAGTTTAATGGGTACCTCCTACTGAGTTTGGGCCTTCACAAAACATCTTAAGGTGAAAGAGCAAGATGTGATTCACATTCACAGTGCTCTCCAGGACGCTGGGCTGCCTGCAGTATAAATAGTAAGGGTAGCCAGTGTGACTGCCATAAAGCAATCTACATAAAGACAGAGCCTGCTCATCTCCGCAGTCTATCTGGGGAGCAAGAGGGCAGGAGCCCTTAACAGGAGATAGTCCAAACGCGTCTATCTGTCTCCAAGAGGCACTGTCCCGCCTGATTTCATGTGGTCTGAACATGACCCTAAGCACAATGACTCTCTTCTTTGCTTCACTTAGTTCCTTGTAACAAAAAAGACGTCTTTCATTTCAAACTAGTCTGAATTCCTTAAAGAAAACAATTCTCTTCCCTCAGTCACAGAAAGCCTTACCTCCTAACACTGCCCAATCCTAGGTAAAGCCTGCTTTTTCCAATCAGAAGTCTTTCATCACCTGCTGTGGCATCTTCTAGGGCTGTCTGCCCTTTCCTGATGCAGAGCCAGAGCAGTCTCTGCCCAGGTACCGTCTGCAGTAGATTGGCATCACATGTGCTCTCCCTGAACCAGCTGCCTCATTGCATTGCTATTGATTCCGAGTTGGATTTCTGCAGCAAATCTATTGCATTTCCATTAGCAAGACTGCAAATGATGAAAATGCTCATTTATATTGTTTCAGCTCTGCATCACAATTAACCTGCTGCTTAGCCCCCAGTGAGCTGAATTCTGCCTTCTCATCTGATGCGGAGAAAGTTCCCCGAGGTTTCTCTGCATCTGAAGGTGAGACACTGCAAATCTGAGGTGGGCAGCCTTATTTGCAGTGCATGAACAGGAAATCAAGCACTTCACTTGCAAGTACAATAGATACTGAAATATGATAATTTCAGTCCCCTGCAGTGAAAATTCAAACCCCGTGTCTGTATTTTTTTTTAACAGCACCAATTTGTAATCAGTTTTGCTTAGAAACTTACAATGCAGTACAGTTCAAAGTGTCATTTTTAATAAAGAAGTAATGGCCATATACTCCATGTACCTATTGTATTATTTATATTCACATATGCCTATGTGTATAAATGAGGGAAAAGGCAATGCTGAAGTTCCACGTAGCATGAATACTTAAGTTTTTCTCAGTGGAGTTTGCAAAGTAAAATGAAGCTTTTAAAAAGACATACAAGCAGAAGATAATACAAATTCATACTATTACTAATTGAAATTACTTCAGAATATTTTATCCATCATGTTCTGCACATGATGTTTGTGTACGAAAAAAGACACTTCATCCATGAGGTAGTTTTGAAAGCCATAATTCTGGGGTGCTTTTCAAAGAGAAAGAAAAGGACTGATCATTTCAGGCCTCTGCATGTTAAATAGAAGAAAACCTTTTTCTGAGTAAGCAATGATTCTTAAAAATGGGGGTGGTAAAAAAAGATAAAAAATAAGAGAGATTGATCTGACCAAACTGTGTGCTTATTGAGAGCATTTTGTAGATAGTGTGATGAACTGGGCTGGGGAGAGAAAATATGCAAACATCAGTTACCACTTTGGAAGGCTTAGTTGACCTGAACTCCCTGAAATTTGCAACATCTTGTGCATCTCACCCCATCAGTCCCAACAGCACTTTACTCTGAGTGTTACTGCAAGTAAATACATCTGTAAGCCACCAAGACCTCTGGGAAACCAGAGAAAAAAAGTGTTTTAGGCAAAAAAAAAAAAGAAAAAAAAAAGGCTGGCTGGCTCAGTGCATTGGCACTTGCTTTACTGCTGCTTGTTAATGGAGGCCCAGTTGCGTCTCCAGAGCTTACTGAGATCAGCATCTCTTTATTATGCTCTAGTTAGGCTCAGAACTTGTCTGGTATCTTAACCATGATTAATTAAAATTTTCTTGTGACAAGATGTTAATTCACTGGACAAGTGTCAGAGAAAAGTCCTGGCTTTTAGAATGAGCCTTTGCATTGTGTAGCAGACACTTAGAAGGTGAACTACAAGAATTGCCAGCACTTACTGGGGAAAGAGTTACTCCTGCTAGTCTCATTCTGGTAACCGCCTTGGGAGAGGTGTCTTCCTTGATGCTGACTAGGAAGCTGAAGGCAGCTTAGCTTCCTAATGTAAGCACTTAGGTTAGGTGTCTGAGGCTAATCAACTCCAACACTGTATCACGAATGGAGAAACATTTACTTTAAGATATTCTCCTCCCGCATCTTCAAGCTTTGGGGGAAAAGCAGCCTATTCTGCAGTGCTACCCTGCATAATAACAGTGAGAATAGGGAAAGCTGCTACACAGCCTATGCTGCATCATCCACTCTCCCCCCTGCGGCTCTCTCTGACACATCCCTGACCTTGACGCTGTCAGAGGCTGCCAGGCATGGAGTCAACCCTACGGCGTTGTAGTGGGGCTTTGAACTGCAGAGCATGGGTCAAAATTGGGCTTTTTTCAAAAAAAGAAAAAGAACAAATGCATCTGATGCTGCTAGGAGCAAACCCTCACTGTCCATAAATCGGAACCTTCCCCTGGGCTGCAGCAACTGTACCCAGAGGGAAGGCTCCCTCCAGCCTGCCACAGAGATAAAATACAGACCTTTGCAAATCACTGCCCACAGGGGAAAGGACATCAAATGCAGAACTGGGAAAGAGCAAGTGGAGGTGAAAGAGGCAGCAAGAACTGCAAGAAGCATTTACAGTATGATACCAAACCATGCGACAGGCTAGTTTTCTTTTAACTTTTTCCCATCCCTAACCCTAAAATGGCATTAGAAATTCAGCCACTGTGCCTGGATTACTTTGGAGGGCAGTCAAGACCATTTCCCAGGTAAATGCCCACTACCAGTCTTCTTTTAGCACTTCTACAGAGGATAAGAAAACAGCAGCTTTTGCTAAAGGTTGCCTAGAACACCTGAAAAGGCAGCAGAAGTCAGAAACAGGAGAAGAGAGTGGTCCCAGGTAGGGGTAGTTAACAGAAGTGCATGGTGGTGTTTTCTGTCTTTCACCTAATTTTCCAAACTGGTGAGGGGGGATGGAGCTGTTGTTCCCCATCCCAGCAAGTGACTGGCTGTGCCTAGCAGCTCTGCCTGCTTTGAGGGGTGTGCACAGAGCCAAGCACCCACACATCTCCTTGTGTTACGGCCAGCACAGCTCAGTGGGCACAGACAGAGGCTGGGAGATGGAGATGTAGCTAGCCCATTAGCCCACTCCACCCCAAGGGTGCCAGGAAGCCCAAAGCAAGAAGGGTGCAGGAGCAGCCCAGGCACCTGAAGTGGAGCTTGGGCACCTCCACTTCAAGGTACGGGCAAAACGCAGAATTGCTGCATGCCCTTGGCAGGGCTGCCAGTGGGGCTTTGGGACTGTTGTGAGAAGCTGCATGTGGTATCAGCCATGAACTGAGCTGCTCCTGCTGCCGGGAGCATGGTACTGGGTATCCACAGATCCCTGGCATGCCTGAAGTGCCATGTCCAGTCAGCGTTCTCCTCTCCAGACCATTTTAAAAGGTGAATTTGTTTAGGGGGAAATCTACTTAAATGGGAAGAAAAGGCAGTGGGAAGATCTGTAAAGAGGTGAATGCTTTGTTTGTAGATGTACAGATGCAGTTATCACAAAAACACAGGTTGGACAGTACTATTGAAGTGTCTGTTACTGACCTGGGTAAATGGTGGAATTGTATTTAACGGTGATGACTGAAAAAGAAGTAGAATATAGCTGCCGAACTGTGTTAGCATTTCTGCAATTTGCATGCCTTCACAGAGCGAGTGAGACTGTAGGCTAGTGAGTAATATTATATCCCGCATGTAATGAAACCGTCTTGGGTGTAATTGTGCTAAGATTCACACGGACCCTAAATATGGGAATGATTTAAAACATTCACCTTTCCTTCTGTTTCTGCAAAAGAGCCATGATATTACAATATAAGATGGAAACTAACCACAGAGGAAGAGATTTTTTTGGTATTGATAAAGGGTAAAGTATGATAATAGGAGGGAGACCAGTCTTGAATCTAATGCACCAGACACAATTACTAGGATTGTCTCTCTTCTGCTTTCTCTCCCAGGCTCCAGGAGAAAGAAGAATCAATTAGCTCTCAACAGACGATGACCTTGAAGGATACAGCTTTAAGGGGAATATGCTGAGTAAGACAGAAAAAGGAGAAGAAGAGAAAAGGACTTGGAAACTCACGGAAGGGCCTGGTTCAGAAAAAATACCACAGAATATGAGATGTGTCAGTTCTTTTTAAGTTCTACACTGAAAGAAAAAAATATTATCAGCATAAAAGGGGTTTTCTGGGAACAAGTTACCTCACTCTGCCTGGAACAGCAAAAAGGACACTGAGAGGCAAAGAAGGGACAATCCAATTTACAGATGCTACTTTCCAATCCATCTCTGTGAGAATTTTATAGCTGTCAAAGGCATTCATAAAAAAAAAAAAGTTATCACTGATGCAATCTGTCAACCCCTCCAACAAATCTTGCTCTGCATAAAACACAACGACATGTTTGAAATGCAGCTGTTTCAAAAACCTCAAGACAGTGCTTTTAGAGCTGTCCGAAAAGTTCTTTTCATGCTTCCTTGAATTCTTAGGCAGATCTTCCGCAGTGCACTTTTCCAGCAATATTTTCTTACAGCTGCAGGGAACTGCAGCCCCTTGCCACATCCAGGATTACGTGCCATGGTTAGAATAACTGCTAGCTACACAGCCTTCTCACTCGGAGCAACCTGAGCTTGACCTTCTGCAAGTTCTTCCTCTCCTTTCAGTCTGTGCCTATCTGGAAGTCTATGACATCTTAAAATACATTTATGGTAAGAACATTAAGGCGAGAGTTAAAGAAAAAAAAATACCAACAACCCAACCACCTAATTTCTGGACAACCATTTACTTCCCAGATGTGAGCAGATCTGAAAACAGATAATGGCTTTTTGCTGGTAACTGCTCTAAAGAATCTCTTTTTTAGTTTGCCCTTCATTTACTTCAGAATGAGATTACCAGGTTATTGAGAAAGGCTTGCCTCACATGTGGAAATTCAAAAGGGTGAAGGTTGCTCTGACATAACTAGCTTTTGGTTATTTCTCCCACATGCAGCAAAGAGGCCATTTTGACTAGATGGTGTTCCCTGGTCAACGATATAGAGTAAAAAGAGATGTCGCATCTTTGATGCCCCTTACAATATCAGCATTACAAAAGAGATTTTCTGCATCATCAATAAATAAATAAATAAATAAATCACTTAGTATAGCTCTGTATACCTGCAAAGGTAGTTAAGTGACCCAATAATTCAAGTAATGTCTTACTTCCCATAGACAAAGCCCCCTGCCATTTAGCTGCGCAGCAATATTTCCCTATCAGACTGTTTCCGTCAGATAAACTGCTGTTAATCCAATGTCCCATTGTCACCTGTTATCTAAGCAAAAGTCAGCAGGGATTCTACAGGAATACCTAAAGTTTCAGTGATTCTGGAATCATTTTTCTACAGTTAGCTGTCCAGGACCAATTCTCAGCTGGAAGGACCTCCACTGAAATCACTCTAATCATGCTCTTTTTCTCTAGCAAAGGGATTGGCCCCAAATGCCACGTCTAGTCCAATTTACACATATCTATACTGGTCTTGGTGGGGCTAAACTAAATAGTGAACTTCTGGTAACTTCAGGGCTGAGATCCAGTATGTAACACCTACAGGGTGGACATCCTGCGGCATCATAGGGAAGCCACAATGGAGAAATATGAGATGGGGTCCTGTCAGGCAATTTGCAAGGAAATTGCTCATTCTGATCATTGCAGCTTTCTGAAGGAAACCTCAGCTCTGTGCTCTTGGCGCAATGGCACACTGCCTTCTCTTTTACTGGTGTAGCACAGGTTTACAAAGCTCGGGAACTGCTGGCTTCATCTGCTCCAGATTTGATGGGTATCAAACAAATAATGAATATCAAAGAAATTACACCTCAGCAATGTGGTTTTCTGATGCTTTATGATTGTTACTGAGAAAATAATGCAGGTACCCTGGATATTTTTTGCTTTAAGGCTGAACAAAGACTAATTTGGAAACTGCTTCCTCCTGCCTTTGCATGGACAAGAATACTTCCCTGAAATGCCCCACAGAAGTCAATGAGGAAATGTCTCAGGTTCAACAAGAATCAGCTCCTAGGGGAGAGGACAGATGCAGAGAAATGTGTGCTATGCTCTTAAAAGAAAGGGAAAGATCACAAGCTAACTGCTAAATTAATAATTTCCCAGTCTCTAACTGCTTCAAATACACTGCCACTCTTTCCCACTGTTCTCCCTGACTGCTTCAGGAGGATGACAGGGATGTCTGCCAGCAACAGACTTCAGGAAGGAGGTAACAGAAGTGCTCTGCAGGCAAGGCAAAGAAAATGAGCACACACTGAAGACCCACAAGACAGAGGACACAAACCAAATTTGTGAGAGAAATAGCCTGGCAGACCACTCAGAATAGCTATTAGATAAACCCTTGAAGTAGATCACGTGCTTCCCTACAGGTGGATGCAGAGAAAAGGGTGGTACTGGCTCTTTACGAAGGTCCCAAACAAAGCCCTGTCCATTGCCCTGCACACGTCATAAAAGTTCAGAGGGCCTGAGGTGCTCTCCTCAGAGATGCTGTACCAGTCTTAGTGCATCACAGTCACATGCCCTCCTTTACGACAGCTGCAGAGCAGTTAGGAACCCTTTTATTTATTTATTTGTGTGTGTGTGTGCGTACGGGAAAACAAAGAAGAAACACATAGCTTCTACTTACAAAGTTTTGGAGCAGTTTGGAGATTGGTTTCTGTTGCTTGCGCCTGGGACGCGGTGGTAGGCTCCAGGGCAGATGGTGACAGCGAAGGTGCGGCAGAGGACAACAACCCGACATCTAGGATGCGGTTGTAGAGAGAAGGCTGGAGGAAGAAGGGCTTGGAGGGCGCGAGCGAGCTGTCAGTTTGCACTGTCACTTCAGCCTTGCTCTCAGGGCTAGGTACGGGGAAGGGTGAGGCATACACCTCCGAAGGCACCCAGGCAGACAGAGCTGTAGGATCCACAGTGCTCTTTGGGTCTTGTCCTATCCTCCCGGGGTCAAGGTGGGTAGGAGAGTCATACTCAAAAATCTTGTCCACAAAGACCCACTTGAGGCCAGCAATGCAGAGGCAGAGGCTGAGCAGGCACGCCAGGATAGGGGCGATGCAGATCTTTTCGGAGTTGAGGCAGCCCTTGAGTCGCTCTGCCTCCAGGCACACGCAGCAGGTCGCGGCAAGGCCTGCTACCCCCTGGACCCTCCGGTCCTCTCTGTGGGGCCCCGGCATGTTCTCCTCAGCCGGGAGCCCGTCGAGGGACACGTCAGGGCTCAGCTGAGCCGAGGGGCTGGGGAAAGTGTCGGCGGCTACTTCAGACATGTTTAAGCATCAGTTCTCACACAGCTCACCTCCAAAAGGCCTCAACTCTACCACAGTCCATTACTGTGAGACACAGACAAAAAGAGACGGTAGTAATATTCGCAGCGCTCTGTGAAAATCACAGAGCAGGAGGCAACAAAAGGTCCGAGCCCAGCAACACCATCCGAACTGGGAGAGGAGGGATGCACGGGGGAAAATGAGGCCTCCCTGCCCCCCGCCCCGAGCCCTCTGTCGCTCTTGCTGCCTCTCCGAAGCAAGAGCAGCTCTGCGATTACTGCGCTCCTGTCTCCTGGCCACTTTTATAATTCCTCAAACGCCTCTCAAGCAATTCCAGCTCTTCTGAGGGAGGGAGAGAACGTCCCCCTGAAAGCAAGCACGACAAAACAAAACGGGGGGAAGGAGGGTGGAGAGAAAGAAAACCACGAACGAGCAAACAAATTGACCAGATTAAGTGAACCAATAGCCCAGAGCGAAAGGCAAGACTCTCACCTTGAGCATCTGAGGCTGGTATCTGCTTAGGCGAGGAAAACAATTGTCATGCGGTAGAAGGAGCAAAAGCAAAATCTGTAACAACAGCGGCAGCGGCAGAAGTGACAGTAGCAGCAGCATCCTGTCGCGTTACAGCGGCGGCTGAAAGAGGCTGAATCATTACAGAGCAGCAGGTGCTCGCTGTCTGAGCATCACTGCAAACAATATCATTACACAGAGGTTTGAAAGGAAGAGCGATGCCAAGGCGATGGTAACTCCCTTTCTCTCCCCTCCCTCTTTGTCCTTCTTGAGCGCTCATTCACTTTCCTCCTTCTCTCCCCCCCCCCCCCCGCCCCGCTCCCCCAGCCCCCTTTGCAGCCTGTTTCTCTGATGTACAGGCTCACTCCTTCCTCCCCTTCCCCACCCCCCGCCCTCTGCAGGGCTGGTCTGAGGGAAATCAGTGCACCCAGCAACGCAGGACTGTCAGTGACTTCCTATTTTATCCAATTAGGAAGAATAAAGGCCATCAAATCAAAGGGATAGAGCAGGCAGGAGTTGCGCGCTGCCGCCCGCTCCCTCTTCCCCGCCGGAGCGCGGTCAGAGGAGACAGACAGACAGACAGACAGACATCAGTGGCAAGGTCTCCCAAAGCCGGGCGAGGATGGGGTGTAGGTGGGAGCGCCTTGGGCTGGACTGGGCTCGCCGAGTCTGACACCCGATCTCTCCCAGGGGGAAGCCTGCTTTCCAGCAGCAGCTTCTCCCTGCCTAACACCTAGAGAGAGTGTTTCTCTCCAAGCCTCTGAGTAAGTTTGATTCACCGAGAATAACGCTGGGATGCACCTTGGTTCAAACAGCAAAAAAAAAACACTCCCAGCCCAACACAAACAACTCATTCCCACCTCCGACAAATTCACATTTAATTTGCAGACAACATTTTTCATCCTTTTTAATAAAATAATAAATATATATATTCCATTTTCCAACCTCCTTTCCAAAACCATCCAAAACCAAAAAAGCAAAACCTTCACACTAAAGCCAGCTCCTCAACATTCTCCTGAAGAGCTAACAAGCTGCTAAAATGTCCTCACTCTCCCTTAGAGTAAAAAAAAAAAAAAAAAAAAAGTAAAAAACCAAAGAATTGCATTATTAACGAGGCTTCCATTTTGTTCTTATGTTTGCCTGTCACTCCTCACCTCCACCAATACCCAGCACTTAATCCCATTCCCACCAGTGTAGTGTAATGCAGGGGTAAATGAACAGACCAGTGAATAAAGATCAGAATCAGCCCTATCCCCAATCCTATCCCACAAAAAAGTACACCTCTGTCACAATACAGACATATATAAGAGGAGAGGGGCTTTTAATGCAATTTCCAGTACCTCGGACTTTGTGAAAACATTTGCATCAAAGATTTGGCAGTATGAATCCCCCTTCCTCCTTAGTGTAAATGTTTGCAGGATGCATAAGGAAATAAAAAATTAAGTACTTCGAGTTGCCCTGAACTTATTTTTTTGCTGGTACCTTAGTCAGGCATCCAAAAGGGAATTTCATTTTCAGTTATATATTTTTCGTAGTGACCAAAAAGGCACCTGTCTCTACCTATCTCTTCTCCCTGCCTCAAACACAATTCACAATCCCTCCCATTCACAAAGATCTCCATGGGAACATTAGCAATATTTGCATTAAAAAAGGTTTATCAAAATCTCAATGATTCCCATAGTGTTTCCAGACTCTCCTGTCAAGGACTAATTGATGGATGTCTGATCACAGAGCTTCCTGTGAGACTGTGGTAGCCAACTGAAGTAATCATGATGCTACATTCAAGTGCCTAGAGAATTTACCTTAAAGCACAGCCAGTGATAACACTCCCTGGAAGAATGTAAAAAGATAAATCATCATACAATCTAGTCTACATTACCACTGAAGTGTCTGGTCCTCAGGTTAATGATGTGATCAGTAACCTCAGAAGGAACAGCTTGCATCGCATAGTTACATGCATGGCTCCTCTTATTACAAAGCACATGCGCTACTTAGCTGACAATATTCTGCATGAAGAAGGCTCTTTCAAGTATCTCCAAATGTGGTTTAAACAGCAGTAACAACATCACAACTATAGAAGAGGGAACATCATAGCATCGTCGTGACAACTGTGACGGTCTCTGGGTACAAATAGGCACTGTGTCTAGGGAAAGATTGCATCCTTTCTTAGACTGAGTGATAAATCTGGAAAAAAAAAGCGCTTTCGCACACACAAGTTGCTTCTCAGGTGTGAAGCTTTGCTCTTCAAAGTTGAGAACCAGCTGGGAATATTCTTCTCATTGCACAGATGAGAGACTGCAGCATCTGAGTATTTGACACAAGTTTTTAAAAATGTCTTGCCGTCTTTATTCATGTCTAATTTTTTAACCTTCCTACTTCCAGTGAGACACTTTTCCTGATAACACTGCTCTGAAATGCTCTTTCTGCTATGTCCAGCCCACCGCCAGGTCCACATCTCCCCGGCATCAGCCTTTTAGGCAAACCACCTGCCTTTAATCTTCTGCAGCAGTCACTGCTCTCTCCAGCCTACCCGCGTTTGACCACCGTTTTTAGAAGCACCTTTCTGCTTTGCTCGCGTTTTCCCGGAGCCGAGCGAGGGGAAATAAATGCACGTGGAGATCTCGCACCTTCCCCGCTCGGGTTGCCGAGAAGTTTAAAGCAACCACGGGCAGCGCCGCGCAGCTGGACGGACAAACGGCTTATTGCCGGCTTATTGCTGCCGCCCCTGCGGGCGCTGTGTCCCCCACCGGGACACCGCAGCGACACCGGGGGACACCTCCACGGGCTCTCCTGCGTGCGGGGCCGCGGCCGGGCTCTGGCACAGGGGGCCAGGGGTGCGGTGCCCCCCTTTTCCCAGCTTTTCCCCGCTCCCCGCCACCGTCCAGCCGCAGCCTCCCCGCAGCCCTCCCCGCCTCCCCGGCGGCCGCAGCATCTCGGCGGGGATCTGGCTCCCTTCCCGGCTGCAGTGCCCTCCCTGCCGCACCTCCCTTCCCCCGCGGCACCTCCGGACCTGGCGCGCAGGATGCCCGCTCCGGCACCTTGCCGCCAGCTCCGCTCAGACCTCCGCCTCTTCTTCTTCTTCCTCCTCCTCCTCCTCCTCCTCCTCCTCCTCCTCTTCCTCACCTGCTCCCCGGGGAGCCTGTGGAGCAGCCTCGCCCCCCCAGCCGCGGGCTCTGGGCGCAGGGAGCGGGGCGGCACCCTGCTCCCTGCGCCAGGGAGGGAGGCGATGCTGAATCATCGGCCGGGATGCCTCCCGGGCACCGCTCCGCAGGTGGCCCCGGGCAGGGCCGGGACAGCCGGCACGGGATGCTGCAACCCGATACGACGCGGGGATGGCTCCTTTTGGGGCTTTTTGGGCAAAAACCGCAACCCCGCGCTCCGTACCGGCGAGGGAGCGCGCTGCCCTGCGCGCCCTGGCTGCGGCAAGGGCCGGCGGGCTCTGGCTCTGGCTCTGCAGATACATGCATGAATTGAAGACATGCTTGTTGATGGGGTATTCCCCGCCCCTGCCCCAAAGCAAGGTGGAAATCCCGTCCTGCAGATGCAGTACGGGGCCTTTCGCACTTCTGTAGTGCCACGCTAGCACTGGCATGCCGTGCCTAACCGTGGGTTATGGCCCAGTCTGAGGAGATGAGTGCCTTGGAAAACAGCCAGCAACTGGTTAACAGAAAGGGAGACCTAGAGGAAAACAAGGAGCATGGGCCTGTAGGTAACAAAATTTTACTATGGTAGCCCATTGGTGGCCGGTATGGAATGATAAGGAAGAAAATTACTTGCCTGTTAGGTCCATATGCAAAGATGTGTTTCTGATTATTATGTGGCTTGGATCCCCTCGGTTTACAGGAAAAAGTGGTGTGATTCTAGTCTAATGAAGCTAATGTGTGACTGGGATTTGAACTCTTGCCATGTGTAAGTGACAGGTTGAAACACGCAGGCTTACAAAACTGTAATTTCATTTTGTGGAGTGTTTCTGTAAAGAACTGGGCATTATTTTTGCTAAGTTCCATTCCCGAGAGACTCAAGAAGAAACACAAAGCATTAACCTCCAGCCTGAAATAAGAATGAACAAGCTGTATCTGTTTCTCCAGTTTTACAGGTCCTAAAAGGAGGTAGATCATGTATTACCACACTGTAGAGGACCTCTATCTCTGGCCAGCCACTAAGATGTGAATGAAGCGTGAGTAGATACACAACCATAACCGACAATATCCTGCGCTCAACTGACCTCTTAGTCATGCTGAAAGCACACCCAAATCTGCTGAAGGTTTCAGAAATTTGGCCTGGCAATTCATTCTCATGGAAACCACTGGATTTCAAATATCCAACTGCTTTAAACGAAGTGTGTGTAATCCACAATAAGCATTATCTAAGAATTATCTCTGTTCTTGCAGCTACAAGGACACTAGGGAAGTAACTACCTTCACAGGTGGTTACGTGCTATTCGCAGGTCTTCTGGATCACAGCTTAAGAAAGGATGCTCAGAGGACCACACAGCTGTGCAGGACAAATAATCTCCCCCCAGACCATTACTTTCCTCTAAGACCATGTCAGTTCTTCAGAAAGACACAAGCAGCAATATGTGGCATCAAATGCTCCATCATGTGTTCGATTGCACTTCCTTTTTTCCCCATACATTGAGAAATTAAAAGCACTGTAACCAAGAAGCTAAAAAGAAAAAAAGTGCATGTTCATTAATAAGAGATTGATGAGGCAGATAAAAGGATCTCTTTTTATTGATTGCAGGCACTTTCTCCAAATTAAATAAGTGCACTATTTAAAGATGGAGGGGTGACCCACAGCAAGTGGGCTGGCCCAATAAGGAGCATCACTGCCAGCAGTCATGGTGTGGGAAGAGCTGGCTATCACACTTGGTGCAAAAGATCCATTTATTTCTCCTTTCAGTGCTTCACTAATCTTCCCTCCTTAATCCATCTCCCTTGGACTGATGCCAGCACTTTCTCCCTTTGAGTCCTTCCAAAACCTTTTACTAAAACCTCCATCTCTCAACTCAAATGGCATAAAGAGAAAACTTAATTTTGCTTCTCTACTGGTCCTGTCACTGGAACTGCAAATGTAAAAATGGAACAGGCTATTGTTCGCACACATGCAGAACTCATTTTTCACCTGGCAGAAAGCAAACACGATACATGTGATATTGCTGTTTGCATGTCTTTCCCCGTTCCCACCACCTTTTGCACCTTTATTATTTTTTTAATGTTTTAGTCATTTGCAGCCATATGTAACTGAGAAGAGATGCCAAGCCCATAAGAAACTGAGTGAAAACAAGAGCACTACAAATACAGAACCCATAAGCATATATTCAGTCTTAGACGTGAGGGTAAATACATCAATGTCAGCAGAATAATTAGTGCTCTTAATTCATCTGAGGCCTGCTGTGGGTAGACCTCCTGCCCTCAGTCAACAGAGGAGACAGGGACATGAAGAGGCCATATCCAAACCATCTTCATACCTTCAGGCCAAAACAAATGTGCTGGAATTATTCCAGTGCCCACGTAGGTGTGTCAGAAATATTTCTTGGAAATGTCTGGAGCATGGAATACAAACTTCAGTGCTTTTGAAAAGTTGTTTTTGGAGAGCGATCATGTTGCCTTTGTGGCAGAACTTCCTGTATTGACACCACACATGAACATTTACACCAGGCATTTACACCAGGAACTTTTTTTTCCTGTAAGTATAATAACTGTGGCTTACAAAAACAGTGATTTGAAAAAAACAACAGAACTTCAACGGGCTTTTCAAGGGGATGTTTATACTTTAAATAGCTGCAGCCAGTAATTGAAACTGAAAACTGCCATAAAACGGGTTGTTATTTCAGGGGAACCGAAAGGTTTTCTGAGTCTTTTCATCTTCACGTGAAATTTGAGACACCAAGTTTCTTTCATCCTAATCAGAAGCAGAGCTTGTGGCACTGAGGCACAGAAATCGAGCATCAAATCACAAATGTCAGAGGTTTTCATCAACGGCATTGACTCATTTGCCCAGCCTCTGCTCAGTTGCAAAAACGAGGATGAGAAAGGCCACTGGTCATGCTAATGCTAATTAGCCCTGCTATGTGGTAAAGGAGCATTTAAGTAATGCAAAGACCTGTAATGCTCTCAGCTGGGAGACCCGTGCAGCTTTCTGCTTCCTTCAGATCGAGCACCACATCCAGCCCACCACTGGAGTCTCCTAGTCTCACAGTCTGGCAGAGACAGCATTACAACTGCAGGGATAAGGCTTGCTCATTAACTCCCACCCACCTCAGTACCTGAGTGGTCAAATGCATTTGTTGGCCTCTATCTGAGCAACCGTATTCAGAGACAGAGCAAATTCCTTCTGGGTGTTGGCTGGACAGTGGCAATACTGCTATGTTGTACAGACACAGCTTTTCGCAGGCCAGCCCACAGCCTACATTCCTTTGCCACAGCAATGAATGTTTTCACATCTGCAGTCCCCCTGCTTCTAAGGGAGTCACTGGACACAGAAAATTTGAGCAAAGGTCCCGAAAGCCCTGAATCAAGGAATTATCCCACCACCATTGATCCCTGGTTAATGACGTACTTAAACGTGCATGGAGTTAAACAAGTGGTGAAATGCCTTCCTGATTAGAGATGGGTTAGATCATATATCTAAGTGCTTTTTTGAATCGAAGCCTAATTCAGGAACTGAAAAGGTATTTTGGAGCATAGTGCCATGGTTTCATGATAAACACGGTTTAGCAGTGAAATCATCATTTTTCCTGCCTCTTTCTTCATATTGCTACCCCTTTTCTGTCACCTGTGCTAATTCAGTAACACTGTTCATGTGGCCAGGCTCTCAGCTGGATCATAAAACTGATTTTTGACATAAAAACAGTTACTTTAAGACCTTTTTTTTTTTTTCTATTTATTTTTTTCTTTTATATTTCTCTCTATTTGTTTAAAAGCAGTGGGTAAGCTCACCAACTGCTCCCCAGCCTGGTCCCAAAACACAACCGTAGATTGGAAGATACAGGGTTTGACCAGGCTCCAGAGGACAGAAATTCCTTGATCAGGTCTTCTCACCAAAGACTGCATAGTGAAACTATGACCTAAGGCCCTTTCTGAGCCAAGGCTTAACACAGGCAGAAGTTCTTAGGAGATCTTAACAAGATACCCATTATTCAGAAAAATCTTGGTTCTACTTATTACACCTTTCAGTTTTTCATAATGACAGAATTATTTTTTTCTTGCATATATTCCCAGCTGCTGCTGTTTAAAGCTTTAATGCATCAAACTTCACTTCACTTTAAGTGTTGTTTTCAACATTTCAGCTACATATGGACTTTTTTACAGAGTAAATCACCACCTTATATTTAATAGTTTCACTACTAGGAAAACAAAAAGAAAGAAGTCAAGGACATGCAGCCAGAATACTGCATGGAAGGATTTTTGTATCATTAAATAAATAGATGTTAATGATAACCCACTGACATATTACTGGCTTAGATCTGTAAAGCATGTTTTACAATATAGTTACACATTCATAATCTGTAAGCTTCACAATTTTGCCTGCAGAAAATGTTATACTGGTTTGCTTAGCAGCCTTCTGCAAATACCTTCAAATAATGAATCTAATCTGCCTTATCCTAATAAAGAACCTCATTCAGTTACACTTCTTGGTTCAGCTCTGGTCATTTTGATATGTAGTCTGATTATGTTCACGATAAGGTAGTAGAACTGAGATGTATGCTGTTTAAAATATAAAAGCAACTCAGCATTTATAACTGCAAAAATTCCAACAATAATAAAAATGACAGTTCTCATCATGCCTCAGAATCCTAGCATCATCAAGGCCATTTAATATTTAATATTCTTTCATAGTGCATTCAGAAAGCCATAGAAAGCATGAATCACTCCTTTGGCATTGGCTGGAATATGTTGTCAATTTCCAGCAAATAATTAAGAAGAATTCAAATAAGTATGACAAAGGAGATTTTATGTCTAGTCATAAGTTTTTGGTAGGCTAATCAAATATGTTTTTATTACACAGCTGTTTTGAATGCAAACCCCAGCCTGAATTTCAAGATGCTTCCTTGTCTCATCTTTCTCACTCTCGCACCCAGGCACTCTTTGTGTTATGTATGGTATGGCACAAAAGCAAACCTCCCACCATTTAGAAATAATAAAAAAAAAAAATATGAAGTGGTATAAGGAAGTTACTCTTATACATAGGGCTTTAATGTTCCTGCATCAGGTTTGGTCATGTCAAATGCAAGAGGACAAAATTGCTCCAAATAATATAATATAATATATCAATTTATATAATCATTTCACTGATACCATTTAAAGCCACAGAGCAGACTTTGTGCTGCTCCAGACACTGAGTAGACCCTTACACCAGGGTAAAACAGGTTCATCAAAACTTGCTTGTCTTTAACACACTGACATGCACAGCACAGGTCAATGGTGGTCACTGCTGCTGAGCGGTGCAAGAGCAGTGGTGAAATTTTAGAAGCACCGCCTTCCACAAGGCATTGGACAATTGAGGAATGGAGCATAGGAGGCAGTGACAGAGCAAAAAACCTGTTTTCAAAGCTCACAGTAGTGCAGAGGAGGGCATATCAATAGAACTTTTGCTACAGAGACCAGTTGTTTCTAATCCCCACTACTGACAAGGAAAGCACGCATGGGGGTGTTTGCCTGCTTGTACATACAGATACAACAGAACAAGTTCATAGCAAACAGCATTTCATTTGAGGGATTCCTTGTTCCTGCGGCATTTCGTGCATTCCAACTGCAGGTCTTGTCTACCAGGGATGCCTTCTATGCCCCTGTGTTTCACCACAGAATCTGTGGAGTGGCAAAAGGACTACGTGAAGTGGGTGGAGGGGTCAGGCTCTTGTTTTCCTTCTTGGGGGTGCCTAAGGAAGAAATGCATTTACTCTGAAAGAGTAGCTGAAAGGGCGGGCCAGGCTGGCAGGACAGGGATCACCCTGTGTTCTATGTTCCCAGCCAAGCTCATCCAAATTAATTCTCAGAGAAAAAGTCAACTAAAGAGACCTGTGCTCATCTACACCACGGCAGCCGTGCTGTGCCTGTAGTGGGAGAGGTGGCTACGATGGTGGGGAGTGGCAATGAGCACCTACAGGCTATAAGGAAACAACATTGCTTCAAGGCTTTGCTGGGTTAGAGTGATAGTTTCCTGAAGACTGGTGCAGCCCTTGGTCTACCAAATGTTTTTGCCCTGTTTGCTCCTGTCTGCTGTTGAGACCATTCTGCAGAGGCCAGCACTGAAATGGCTGCAGGTCTCAGCCCTCCTGCGCCGGAGACCCCAGGCTGCTCCTCTTACCAAGGGGTTTTCCAGGCACTAAGGTACAGAGGGAAGCCACTGTGGCAAAACTGGCAACTCTCAGGCCAACTAGCAGCCTGAAAAAGGAGTGGCAAATGCTTAGGTGCAGACACACAATGCCTTTTGGCCTTTAACTTCTGATGTGAACAGGAGCCTACATGCCCAGGAGCCTACGTGCCCTAGTAGTGGTCAGTGTGAGCACTCATCTCCTTCCCCTCCCCAGCCCACAGGGAGAAAGAGGTCCCTGATGACTTTAGCTCGTGTACACATGCCCAAGGTGAACTCTGTTCCTAAATCCCTTT
Organism: Anser brachyrhynchus; assembly: GCF_964034855.1. Lineage (NCBI taxonomy): Eukaryota > Metazoa > Chordata > Aves > Anseriformes > Anatidae > Anser > Anser brachyrhynchus. Next base: position 47,410,743 of record NC_137697.1, on the reverse strand, counting down.
CTTATCAGGCCTGCAGTCTGAAGCCAGACACTATAAAACTCAAGCACTCCTTCAGACATTGACTGCTGCAAAGATGGGGCCAAATTTCTTGCCAGCGTGGGCAAGATTTCAGCCCGCTCAGCCAAAGCAGTAGTAAGATTGAGTGCTTGCTCTCACTTGAGCATTGCAGCCTTCCTGTTGCTCAAAAATTCCCTGCATACTGCTTAACCGCTGCTTAACTCCAATTAAATTAAAAGCTGCCAAGGGGCAACAAATCCTCTTTGTGTTCCTAATTTCACACAAAACCCTGTGTCCTTCCTACTGGGTTTTTGATGTATTTTAACAGCTTTGTTCTTGCTAGAGGAGAAAACAAGGATGTGACCAAAATAAATCAGATGCTAAAGACACAAGCTACATGGGGCAGAGCTCTTCTCCAGGCCGGGGCTCTCCAGGGCTCCCCAGGGCTGACAGACATACTCATGGGCATCATGTTGTTTCTATTTATTCCAGGAGCATGAAGCTCAGCTAAAGAAGGAAAAGGCATGGTGTCTTGAATTTTGAACTTCCTACACCTCGAAGAGTAAAGACGGTGATCCTGCCTCACTCATCAATTGAAATGATTCTCTGGAGGCCTTGTTAATAACACCTGAAAAATACATGAAATTTTCTATACTGTATTTCTTTCCTTATTTAGGAATCAGTTCATGGGTTCATCAGGAAAGCAGCCCCGCTCAGCTGCACAGAAATCACTCTTTGGAGGTGTCTGGAATGACACAATGTGACTGAGATTTAAGCAAGAGCACTGGAAAACAAAGAGGTTAAAATTTGGGCCTGCACTGCTGAATATATGCTAGTAATACTACGCAATGTATGTGTGAGCAGACAATACACTTCCCCTCCTGCACTAGCCAGCTTAAGAAGTGCCAGTATCATCCCAACAGTGTCTATTAGGGTTAGACATGGGCTAATTAAAAACCTATGCAGCTGAGGTCTAGTCAGCATTAATAATGAGCTGTAGCTGTTTCCACCACCTTCCACCCTCCACCTCTTTCAAAAAAAAATAAAATCTCTGTGCATGTACGTAGTTACAGGAAACATAATGCATTATTAATGTGGCTGCAGCTGCTAGAAAGTTCAGGTTTACTGCCTACCATTGTAGAGGTAAGTTGTAGCTACTAGCAACAGTCAGCTCACTGGTGCATTAGGTAATGAGAGAGTTTCCAAGAGTGCCAACAAAAGTAGCTGAATAATACCGGGTATGAGGAAAATCACAGAAGCAGGGCAGGATGAGGGGTCTGAAACTATCACTGGGGCAGGCAACTGTGGTCAACCTGTAGGAGTTATTCCGGGAAGAATTAACTTGTGACTGTAAGGTTTTGTATTTTCTTTGATCCACGAATGTGATTATGTTCAAATGCAGTTACGCAAGTCAGAAGTCTCTAGAGGACAGGCAGAGAGGAAACAGGTATAGACAGCAGCACAAGACAAAGGACCCCAAGTGAAGGTCTTTATCAAGCCCTTTTCCCACAGAAACAACACAGTGTTCACACTGAACTGCAGAAATCCCCACACACATCCTATGATTTCAAGGAATATCAGACAAGTCAGGCCAGAAGTGCTCATTTCCTGGCATACTGAACAATGATCTATCATTGCAGACATGTATCTGTCAAGCTGATATCTGCACACACACGCTCACGAAATGCCTTTCAGATTTCATTTTCTAGTTATCCTGAACAACATACTATGCTGCATACAAATATAGATACCAAGCCAGAACCCCTGACACAAAGGCTAAGAAACAGCAGAACAATACGGTGTGACTTGAACAAGTAATAAAGTTACGGATTAGATGCATGGATTAAAGCCACAGAAATTAATTCAAACCAGCTTCCCTATCAGGATGCCTTTGTGTAGACGCAAACCCAGACACTTTTAGGTGTTTTTTTCTTTCTTTTTTTCTTTTTTTTTCCCTCTCCTCAACAGGTTCCTTTTCTGTACAAATTTCTAACTCCTTGATACCGTGTCTAAAATCTTAAAACTGTGAAAAGCAGCAAGGAGCTGTCCGAAAGCTGAAGAATCTGGAGCTTTTCCCACGTAGTGTGGGAACACGTGTCACACAGGAATTGACAGGGATACACCAAAACGATGTAAGTAGACTTCCTTCCTCATAGGCCAGAGGGAAAGACCTTGGTCTGGAGCAAGAACCAAGGGGTTTGCATGAAATCTGGAACATGTAACATTAAAACTTCGCTGTCCCAGATCACTTGTAGTAACTGAACAGGTCAGGGACAAGAAGAGCTGCAGAAGAGCGCTGCCGCAGCATCTGCCATTCAGGTCATGGCCCCTGACTTCACCCCGCTGACTGTGAGCTCTCAGTTGTAGTTTCCTGCTGGCAAGAAGCTGCTGTTTCTCCTTCCTACCAATTGTGCATGATGAGATGACCTTCTCTGTTTTAAGTGGTAACATTTAACTACAGCCTCTTCAGCTGCCCACTGCCATTGACAAATTCCCTACTGCAAACAGGGTTTTAATGTGGGAAACTGTACTCAGATGACACACAGAAATCTTTCGGTAATTATTTCGGCTAATACTATTAAGAAAGAAAAGCTTTCAATTGCTAAAGAAGAAAAAAAAAAGACAACTTTAAAGAGAAGGAAACCACCAATGAAAATTAAAGCGCCAACCCGTTCCATCTCTTTTCTTATGAAACGTAAGAAAAAATGCATTACGTGAAATCAAAGAATTTTTAGCATTTTAAGACTCTTCATAAAAAATTAGAAAAAAGTTATTTTAAATGCCTATGAATTCAAAAGGCACCACTCTGCTTTCATCCATGCATCTTACTTATACTTTACTAGTCCACATTTCAACTAGTATATTTTCCAAGTAAAAGAGACAGATGTTTACAGAAAGTGCATAATTTCACAAGGATTTTCTCTATGCTCCAAATATATCCTGCAAGAGGGGATCAAATTTATGATCCCCAAATTTGCTGTTATTTTATTGCTACAGTAACACCACAGCAGTAAAGTTAACTCTTTCACGTTCCCATCAGAAATTCAGCTAGTGTTTAAAATGACAGTGGCTTGATTTATTGAGCAATAAGAAGAATTATTCCTCTATGGCCATAAGCCAAACAAGTAATCCTTTAATAAGGCATGTGCAGTCACTGCATTTCTTTTATGAGAAGAAAAAAGTACGGTTCCAAAAAAATGTGCTTAGGCATCTAAAATGGGCCTAACTTGGCACATAGGCACACCTTTTCATGTGGTCTTATGCACCTCAGTTCCCTTTTCCCACCTGCACCTGCCCATCAGTGAAGGCTCTCCTACATTTCTTAACCTAGATGGTGCTGGATGAGCCAGAACTGTTCTTTAGACCTTTTTACCATGGTGGGCTTCACCCAATATGTAAATAGCAGCTTTTGGGTTTACTTAAAAATCAACAGATGTGGCTACCCCTTTTCTTCCCCCTTGGGGGGAGTTTCCTTTTCTCCTAAAAGCACAATTTCAATGCCAGCACTGCAGGCTGTCTTAGGGAAACTTATTTCCAAGTTACTGAAAGAAATGTTCAGCTTTGCAGAAAAAAAGATGAAACATTTTCTACCCTAAAGAGATGAACCACTGAAGCTTTTTTCCTAAAGCTTGTGGATTGTAGAAAGACATGTTGAACATTTAGAACATTTATTCAGTGATGACTGAACGTTCCCCCTCTCCCTTTTTTTTTTTTTTGGGGGGGGGGGGGGGGTGGATGGTTGGGGAGGTAGTTTTTCCTTTAAGTGATGTGTTGAGGACTGTGGGATAGGCATGACTGGAGACAAATTCCACCATCCCATCTGGGTCATCTCCAACAGCCTGGATGTCTGCACAGCACCTCTCTCAGCAAATGAGCATGGAACAACCTTTGTTCAGTGTTCGGACTAATCCTAGTAGGAAATATTTTTAGTTTTGAGGCAGCGGAATTCTCTCTGGGCATTCTCTGGGGTGTCCACACATGGTGCTCTGGGTTCATGGGCTGTTCCCTCAGGGGCCAAGTGCAAGTATGGGATTCCCAGCCTGCAATTCTCTTTTATAACGGTCCTAAAGGATGTGTTCAGGGTTGCTCAAGAAAACTTTCCTTTGGTCAGTGTCTTGCTCATATGCCCTTACTGGACTGTCTGTCTTTCTTGAGCATCCCAGAATGTGTCCTTGTGAATGTGGTCTCTGATACACTTCTGCAACTGCAGATGTATTAACTCCCTCAAGTAAATGATTTAGAAAAAAGGAAGCAGAGATGCATGTCTGTTAGAAGCTCTGGGAACCACCAAGGGAATGTTTGATGTCTGGCCATCAGCACTACGTTGTGTTCACCCTGAGTGGGAGTGTGAAAACACAGGAGAGAGATGCAGATTTGTGGGACTTCTCTCCTTCATTTATTTAGCAAACACAAGTAACTGTGCGCCTCCTTTACAGCCTCCCACCTAGCAAAAACACAGAGAAGTATTTTCATTGGTGCTGAGAAAATGTGAGAATATCTGTTAAAAACTACAGTCATCTCAGTAACACATGGCTGCTGTCGGTAATTAATGCACGAGTTAAAAAGCTCCAGCAACTAACTCTGAGCCTCTGTCCTCTCCTGTACAGCTGCCTTTCTAGATGAGATCAAACACCTCATTTTATGAATCGATCCCTTTCCCCTTTCCCAGTTTCCTTTTCAAACATCTACATTTTCTCATAGTAACATTATGCACCATGTCTGAAATCGACACAATCATGGAAATTCCCAGAGGAACCTGGAGCACGGCTCATGTTGCTCTCACTGCACAGGAAATGCAACCGTTCTTACTCATCCTTCCTCTATAATGAAGAGTCAGATTCATTGTCTTGCTCTGCTGAGGAGGAAATTGCTGCATAATCTCCTTCCACAGCTAGACAATCCCCTCTTTCCAAAGCAGGCTAAGCATGCAAATTCTCTGGACGTATTTGATGAATTTCTAATCACAGTAAATGAAACAACAGGGCAAAGGTAAACATCAGTGACAGAAGCCTTGTGCTGGCTCTCTCCTGAAGACATATTTTCCCTGTATTTACACCCACATATTAATTGTGTCTACTCTGAGACAAATAAACCATAATCAGATCAAACTGTGGCCAATCCTGAGGTCTGTTAGACACCTTGAAAAGACTAACACACACCTTCTGCTCAGCATTTCACATGGGCCAAAGAGACCCCCAAAGCCTTTCAGTTTATGATCTTACAATGAGAGACAATAAGGGAGTGCCTTCTGCTGATCAGGATGTCCCTCTCCATCTCTTGAGCTCTGGGAGGGACCTCTGCAGGCTGCCAGAAGCAGGCCAAATTACACCTCTCCAGCCTGCCAGGAGATTTTGGCCTCTGTGATCAGAGTCTACCGTGTGGGAAATAGACACTTAAAAAATATATGTATTTCCTCATCTGGAAAAAGAAGTGAAAAAATAAAATCTTATCAGCTGCTGAGAAACACCTATTTACTCGGGCCCTCTTCAGGTCAAGAGAAAAGATTTGATAGTTGCACGGGAACACGTGTTCCCTCACAGCACTAACAAAACCAAATGCTTCTTATGCAAGGTCTAGTAAGCCTCTTACTTCAGCATATAAGTCAATCATCAATCACAAGAAGGCAAGGAAGACATTTGCTGGGTAATAAAGCAATTCCACAGCTTTCCTTGAAGACTGTTTCTGCATTTTCCTCTCTATTTTTCAGCCTTGCCCACAGTTAGAGACAGCAATCAGTAAAGCACTGTCACATTCTGGTGCTCTGTGTTCCCACATCAATCATGTTGAACACTATTCAAGGTGTCAGAGATGGCATGCAACTCCAGCCTCAACGTTTGATTGCGTGGCTTGCTGCTGTAGCTGTTTCTAGTCCATGTAGACAAGGAATGAGACGAGGAGGCACACCGAGAGAAGATTATGCTCCAGTTATTGGCTTAGGGTTTAATCGTCCGTTGTCCAGTCTGCCCTGTCTCTGTTGGGTAGGACAGCCCCCTTCCAAAGTCACTGGACTCTGGGTGGCCTCATGATGAGGAACCTGATCTGTGGCACAACGAGGTGGTGGCTGCTATGGGAGAGCAGGAGGGAGCTGGAGACAGTGACCAAACAAGATTACAGAAGAGAAAAGATGCCCCGCAGATCTAACGAGGGGGGAAATATGAGTCAGAAAGGCTGAGTTACCTCTCACAGTCACAGCTTAGAAGGAAACTCACTTAGCAGAGGCATCAGACGAGTCTCAGAGGCACCAACTGCTGCCTGCTGCCCGAGACAGGTCTCTGGGCTTGGCGGGTCAGGGACATGAAGCACAGCAGCACAAATGCCTCACACATGATCAGCTTCACGAGCTGGCAGATGGGACTCTAATACGAGAGCCACTGATATTTCAGTCTCAACAAGAAGGAATCAGTGTTCTCTGATTTCTCCCTTACTTCCCCCTGCTTTTGTCTCTACAGATGGAAAAGGTTTAGTCTTTTTCATTCATCACTCTGACTGAACACAATACACTGTTCTGCTTATATGTCTCAGGAAAAGCCAAAAACAAGGCCGACATGTCCTTGGTCTGTCTTGTCATATGTAGAGTGATTGATTGCCCTTGTAAGAAAGGTGGTGTGATGCGCAGAGACCTTGCTGAAAATCAACCCAAATACCTGCTTTCTGCAGAGCTACTGAAGGCCAAGACGGGAGCTGTAACTAGAGCTGAGGAAGAAAGAAGCCAGAAATAACCCAGGTCAGAAAAATATGTAGAACTCCTGAAAGACTTACGGGACCCCTACTTGTGAGCATTCCTTATAAATGCTGTAATAGCCATTGTCACACTGATGACTTCCTGCAGTAACAGAAGGGGAGACACCAAAGATAGAGCACCATTTAAGGAATGGACAGTGATAGCTGGTTGAGACAAAGATTCAGCAGAAATGCTAGTTCATGCGTACATGTTTCTCTTTGCTGAGATGAGCCTTTCCTGCACCCAGCCACCCCTGTAGCACGGCGATACAGCAGAAGCACTTGAGAGCAGCAAATCTGAACGAAAGTGACAACCCATTCTCTGCTTGCCTCCTGTTCTAGGAAGTTAGCTGATCCCTGTTTTTTCTTAAGTATTTTTTTAAGAATCCTTTTCTCCTTAAAGAAGTTTCAAAATTTTCAGTAATCCTGCGTCAGTTTTTCAACGGTAGCTGATGTGTTTCAACAACAGCTACTTGATTCACACCTTCTTTTAAAAATTTGGTGATAATATTTTTGGCTCACTCTTTTTTATTATTATTTTTTTTTCCATCCAGAGAAGATTCTCCATCCAGTATTTCATCCATGCTGCTGTACGGCTATTGTGAATGACAGTCTCATATTTTACAAGATATTTATAGACGAAAAGAGCTATTCCTCAGGATAAAATCGATCCTGAGGATCCTGTTCCTAAGGAACAGATTTCTACCGCATTCAGAGGAAACCATTCTTCCCCTGCACCCCTGAGTGGAGATCTGCTAATGCTGCCCATGTGTGCAAAAAAATTCATTTGCACATTTACATTTCAATTGAAAAGCCCCATTTGCTCAGCCTGCCTTATAGCTGTGTTCTCTTGCTGGGGCGAATATTAGGTCTCTGATGCATGCATATTATCCAGTGAACATATAATTGCAAATGTAATCCACATCCAATTATCTGGAGTTTTACTGCATATTTTCTATACATAACTCAAACAGTAAGTACAACAACACATTAACTCGCCAGATGTCCATTTGGCTGAAAGAATTAGTAAAGTGCTGACATTTAGCTGATGTCCTCTAAAGTGTAATTCACTCGCAGCACTGCTGCCAACAAGAGAGGTCACTTACACACTTGGTGTACGATGCATAAGTCATGGGGTAGACAGCACGGATCATATAATCACAGAATGGCCGAGGTTGGAAGGGACCTCTGGAGAGCCTCTGGTCCAATCCCCCTGCCAAGCAGGATCACCCAGAGCACGTTGCACAGGATCATGTCCAGGTGGGTTTTGAGTATCTCCAGAGGAGGAGACTTCACAACTTTTCTGGGCAACCTGTTCCAGAGCTCTGTCACCCTCACAGTAAAGAAATATTTTCTCATTTTCAGATGGGACTTCCTGTGCTTCAGTTTGTGCCCAGTGCCTCTTGTCCTGTTGTTGGGCGCCACTGAAAAGAGCCTGTCCCCATCCTCTTGATACCCTCCCTTCAGATCTTCTGTATTTGACAGAAACATGCAACTGGAACAGGTTAAGGTAAACAGTCCCCAAGACATGAGTAATTTCCTCTGCCCTGCCCTCCGAGAGAGGCAACTTTCACCCTGTGCACAGCCCTAATGTGCTGTCTGAACACAGGTAGAGAGGATTTCAGACTCCTGTTACCTCCCACAAAGTTTGGGATTGATCCATCATTCTCAGGGATCACAGCTACATTTGCTTGAGTACTTAAAGAATTAAGTACCACAGAAACTACAGAATCCATATTCACAGCATTCCTTCCCTGGACCTTTCTTATCTTTTCCTTCCCTCCAAAGTGACAAATATCTAAAGGAGTTACAAGCATCTATTCTGTGTATGTAGCTTGCCTATGATCAGAGACAGCAACCAATTCAAAGCTCATCGCATCAGAAAAATGAAATACTAGTTCTGCCTCAAGACAGACAGACATACATTTGAATGAGCTACATTGCTGCTGTAGGCACTTGTTCATACTTCCTGCAAAATTAGTGTTTAAGATTCCTCTGACATCTTGCAGACTCTGAGACAACTGTTATCCTACTGTCTGTCAAGCAGTAGTTGCCATTGTGGCAACTAATGGGTTTTGCATAGATCATTAAAACATTCAGGAACTCTGCATAGCCTGCAGCTTGTTTTAATCCAAAGATTTCCCACTGGGAAGTGGAAGGAAAGAGTAGTTCTAGGGAAATAATAAAAGTCGTACTAATGGTATACAGAGTATAGTACAAGGTTAGATTCCAGTCCTGTTTCCCAATATCTCCTGTGGAGTCAGTGGAAATATTCTGTGTTCGTATTGCTTTAAATAAAATTAAATTAAATATTAAGGAATTCAAACAAACAAAAAAAAATCAATGCTAGTTTTGGACTTTCTTGGAATGGAAAAGCAGGGGGGATGGCATTTAATCAGGCTAATGTACCAGACATTTAAACATACTCTTCTCTCAGAACAGTAACTAAACTGTTCAACTAATGCCCCAGGGCACTGGACGCCAGCACTTAGAAGGATATGACAGAATTTCAGCTACAGCTGAAAGAACATCCCCAGTTTCTATACATTAAAACACAAACATTTCAAACAGACAAAAGCCTCACATGTGGTTAGCTCACTTCTAATTTGAGAAGACCACAAAAAATCTTCCTACAACTGACAGTCTGTGCCACAATTGCAAGCAGAAGATTTACTGAGTACGTTTCTATGAGGTAGGTAGCTGTGGCCTCTGCCACAGCCAGAATAACCAGCCAGATATCTGCCTGCAAAAGAGACAGTAGTGAAAAAATTCCCTGGAGTGTAGCTTATCTTTTGCTTTGAAAAATCAGCCATTGCTGTAATACTCCCTAGCAAACCTGCTGACCTTTTGGAAAGCTCTAGGGAGAATCTCTAAATACCTGTCAGACACTTGATTGCATTATTATGAATCGTGTTTCAGATCATCGTGAATATTACCAGAAAAATATCAGTAATAGAGTTCAGTTTTCCACTTTCCAAATCTCAGAAAAATAATGACTTCATTACCTTCTGAAGGGTTATTACCACCCCATGTATAAATGCTAAACTTTAAGATAAGCTCAACAGTGCGCAATCTTTGTAAAAGCTTTAGGCTGCAGAGATCTGTCTAGTCAAATCCTTCCTGACTTGACATCAGTGCTGAACATTTGTAGCTCTGAAGCAAGGAGCTTTTCTGTGCTGAATAAACAAAACAGAAACAAATGAACAAACAAAAAGCCAGATGCTCAGGGCTGGAAAAACAGTTGTGTCCTCTGCTGGCTTGGGGCTGGAGAGTACTGAGCGTGGCCCCATCTTTCTTTTCAAGATCAGTAATAAGGATTCAGTGCATGGACCATGTCGGTCAACTCAGGAGGCCTGTGGTGTGATGCCAGCTGCTCTCTGCCCCACGAGGACACCATGGTGGGGAAAGAGACAGGGCAGCCTGAAGGAGACAGGGCTGAGCCCTTCATTAAAGATAATTTATACCAGTGTTTTTTCAGGTCCCAGTGTCTAAATTGTGGGAAGGCTGTGTCTTAGCCCATCCAGATGGCAGTTTTATGGCACGAATATGACTGTTTGCTGAATTCCCTCTGATATGGTATAAAGTCACCCAGGAGTGTTTGGGCGTTGCAACATCTGTTGGGATAATGAAGGAGGACTGTTTATTAGAGTGAAGAGAGCTGAGCTGGTAGGGTGGCACCCATATTGCTGCCTGGGAAGGGTCTCGGTGCACTCAGTCCTTCGTAATGTGCCCAGGTGGCTTGGAAAGCAGCAGCTGGTGAGAGGCAGAATGATGCAAGGAAGCACGTCAATGATGGAGTGGGCAAACACTGCTCCAGCACTCCAGTGCACTTAGCACCCTCAGCCTCCCTTCACTTAGCACCCTAGGCTTTGCCTTTACGATCATCCATCATAAATTAGAAATGGCCCGTGCTATTTCAGTTTGCAACAGGGTTTGTTGCAGCTTGGAAATGGGAGGGCCATGGAAAGTTTCATCTCTTGTAACAAGCAGATCCCTACAGAAGGGAATACTTGGACTTATTTTGCCTATAGATCTCAGACAGCTAGATGCTGTGACTAATATAATTACTAATAACACCTATGAGCTCTGTATATTCATAATAGTTGAAATGACTAGCATGAAGAGTGGGCAGTCAGGACAGGAAATCTAAAGAAATGTAAGCACCTTTATATATACATGTATATACATATAGATACACACATATATATATATTCACCAAAAGAACATGTTGACATGCATCAGACAATTCGTAAAGGACAATTCCTCCAGGGCACAGCTTTTTGAAAAATAAAACAAAAGAAAATAAAAAAACAAACCTGGGTGTTTTGTGCTTCTTGCCATGCATTTCCACACTACTGCAGGTGTAACTCCAAATTACTGACTAGCTAACTACTTCTAAATATTTAGGAGGATGTACACCTAGTGGGAAGTTGGCTGTAAAAAGCTGCTCTCTAATTGCTGTAGTGAGTACAGTGATTCATTCTCATCGCTGTACAGGGGGAGAATCTCAAGAACAGCAGAAACCATTAGGAACCTGCGGGAACATTTTGATAATGAAAGTCACAGGAGATACAACTTTCCCACTTTGCATCCAATTAGGAGAGGTTACCAAAAGGCAATTTAGAAGAGATGTGGACATGAAAGATGGGATGGTAATTTCTTCCCAAGGGTTTAGCTTGGCTCCCACTGCACTGCTAGAATACGTTAGAATAGAAACATGAAGGAAATTCACTGCTTTTTATTTACCTGGTAGGAATTGCTATAGTGCAAGTTGAGTCTCTGCTGTAACATACACTGTGTGGAGAAGTTAATGAGGGGATACAGTGATAGCTTTTCAAAGCTACGAAAATATACATACATATATGCTACGAAAAGATCACATTTATGTATATTGTGCTCTGCCTATGGCTTTTGAAATATAACTTCTGACATGCAGTTTGCATTTTTTTAAGATGTAAAAAGTAACTTATCAATGAATTATTTTTAAGAAAGCAGAACTTACTCAAAGCCACAAACCTTACAAGTTATTTTGACGATAACAGAGTATTTTTTGTTGATCCTTTATGTACTGCTGTGTAATCCTCTGATTTCATCATCTAGAAACAAATCCAACAGAATGCTGAGGCACTTCCAGTTATTAAACTGGATGGGATTCCATGGGTTCCTGCTGTGGAACCAACAGAGCCTAGGAGGCAAGGCAAATAACTCTGAGGGGTATCTTCCCTTCCCTTACTGCTCTCTAAGAAAGTTTGTTCCTTCTCCTTAGACAATGGCATCCGCCTTTTGTGGTTTACTAGAACTGACTGAACTGGAAGCTCAGCATGAAAGCAAAGCATCAGACCCAGTCTCTTGACTTGCTTGTGTTTCATCCATTTCTGCTTCATCACAGATTCTTCCACTGCCAGACCACTAACTTGAAACAACATTTCATGGAGCAGGGCCCTGCAATGCCATAGAGTGTCTCTGTTTACAGCCGATGCAGCCTAAGATCTCCCCTGGGAGAATGTGGAATAGAAAGCCCAGCACACACCATCCAAGAAAATCAGGTATACGTCCTTCTCTGCCAAAGGAAGCCCAGCAAAACCTCCAGGCATGCTGAGCAATTCAGCTTTGAAAACCCACATCCCTTCAGAACTACCTTTTTCCTTGTGACTTTCCCACCAACAGTGATGCAGAGGACCCTGTATTGCTAGTCTCACCTGGGGTGCCTGAGGGCAAAGTCTCTCAAGGGGTAGGCAGGTATTGTTGGAAAATAGGTGGAAGATAAAGAGATTAACAGAATTTGTGGACTTCAGGGGTAAGTTGGTAATTGCCTGTTGTATTAATCTTAATCTGTACTCATGCAGCACACATACATCTTTGAGCACCTGTTTTTGCCACAGTGACAGCACCACGGAATTCTTCCCATGGAAGACACAGCCACCAAAAGACCAAGGTCATACCACCAACAGGTCCCTGTGCTCAAGCTTGCATCTTCCATGTCAGCATAGGTTGGGCTAGCAAAACAGAAAGATGCTGATTTGGGTCTCTGTTGGGTACATAATACATGTAACTTCAGCACATGGTGGGGAGAAGAAACCAAAAAAAGGCATAAACTGTTAGGAAAGGTTTTGATGTGATTAGAGCCCCTGGAAAGCCCTCAGTGACACCAGGTCTTATCAGCAGACCCTTGAAGCCAAATTCGCATATCCAAATTTACAGGGTTTCAGAAAGTGAGGTTCTGATGTGCTTGGGGATTCTGAAAAATGTTAGGAATAGAGCCCACATTCTCCTCTCCCTGAGATTCAGCTGAAGGAGCATTTATGATCTGCCTTTTGGCCAGCTACCCTGTAGTGAAGGTGTCTCCCACTCCACCAGTGAAGAGACATTCAGTTTTTAGCTTATCTTTAGCAGTTTTTGAAGTACATTCATTAGAGTTTTCTTGGGAAAAGAAGGTGCAAGGCCTTCCAGGGTCACAATTATCCTACGGAGTAGATACCACCATCAAAATCATGGGTCTCTGTGCCACAGAGGCAATCCTACCCCAGGCTGCCACTGATGTTTAAAAATAATATCTTTTTGACATCCTGAACTGCAGAGAATTAGACTTTTTTTTTTTTTTACTCCCACAGAGATACATGTTCCAGGTTTACATTTGGATTTGAGTTGCAATCTTAGAAGCACAGTTTTGAGAAAATATTTAACCCTTCTGACCCCTTCTGTTGAACGATGGGAAGAGTTTCTGTGAGAACCTTGGAGAGGGGAAGATCCACACTATGTTAAAGGCAAAGGGAGGTGGGTCTGTGAAATTTGTTCAGGAACAATTCAAGCAAAAGAAAAGTCTCCAGGCTTTTTTACAACATGTATGCTAGTGGAGTAGCCTGTCACGTGGTTGGTGGTGCTTTTTGTGGTGTAATCCATGACATCAGGAAAGCAGTCTGAAATAAACAGATCCAAAACTTTGCCTTCATCCTTATACACATATACTTTTAAAACCTATATATGTGTGTATCTTTATACATAAAATACTATTGCTTCATCATATAGAAATGCTGAGGCAAGTGCTAGCCTTATAGATTTATACCTATATGTGCAAATATACAGATTACTAAAGCTGATGTCCTAAAAACCCTTCCACTCTGTAACTCTATTAAAGCTTTATAAACTGTTCCACTGATTCCTTTGTGACTGTTACATCAGCTTCTTCCAATGTTAATATTGCTCATTGCCTTTTATCTCTGTGACCTCTTTGGTGGAAAACGAAACAAAACAAAATGAAACAAAACAAACCACCAACAACCAAACTACCCAAAATCCCCACACCTCAGCACAGAAGAAAATTGACTTTCTAGTAGTGGTGTTATTTCAGAAGTTTGACGTGTGCAGTCTTCCCTGTGGAGCTGCCTAACCCAGCTCAGGTCCCCACTGCCAACAGAAGACCAAGGCTAGGGAACCAAGAGCATAACTACAGAGAACCCTGCAAGATTAAGTGTTTTGGTAGCTGTCATTTAATGTCACATCAGCCTTAGACCAGAGTCACATGAAGGCTGAAAGCTGTGTCTCTGGGAAATATTATCTATTCACAAGAGTTTGCCCTATCTGCAAAACTTAAACACAGGAAACAGGATTTGTCATGCCAGATCAAATCATAAGGGTGCTGAAATTACCACTGTGCTGTCCATTGTGATTAGTGTCCACTGTGGAGAAAGAAACTGGAAAATAATGCATGCTCTACCATGTTTTAACAGGGATCTCTGCTCTATAAGTATCATTCCACTAACCAGGAGACTTAAATTTTATATTACACAAGAACTAGAGAACTAGTCATCTGACCTTTCCCTTATTCACCCACTGTATCCTTACAACAGTGCAAAGTATTTTCTCCGCACCTGATTATTCAGGGAAATAAAAACATTGAAATAATAAAGCAAAATGCATGATGTGGTATAGCGCTTTCCTGTGACCCACTGTCCCACCAATTCATCAGGTATATGGTTTTCCTGGAGAAGCAGCCTCTGAGCCCATGAAATGGGTGAGTAACGTGCCCACAGTTGAAGATGTCAGACTAACTTCTTACAAGAGCAAGGAGTCAGTCAGGAGTCTGACTTCAACCTGAATAATTGCCTCCACCATCTGAATTCCTTTAGCTTTTTCAATTGGTTACAGTCTTTTCCTCTTCCCATCCTCTTCCTAAGTGACTCTGCCCTGTTACTGCACTCTCCTAAAACAGTTCTGCTGTTTCACTCGAATGAAGCCAAACAAACCAGAAGAAACTAATTTAGTGCAGAAACTCTGCATATACTTTGCTCTGGTATCCTGTAAGGTATCACGAAGTCATGTTATATCTTAAAAGAACTGCAGTTCACACAGACCTCAGAAAGTAGGAAAGTCTTGAGAGAGGAGTTTCACTATCCATTCTGTGTTTACTTGATTTAGAGGTTTGGATAAGGATCCTTAGGACAGAAGAAACAGCCACATAAAGCCTGTATCATCAGGATCCAAAGCTTTTCTTTTTGTCTTCTAAAAGTGACAATTCATGTTCGTATGGTTCTTGGACAAAATGCATGTTTTTTGAAGGCAAACTATGTCAGGTACAAGATAAACTAGTATGGGGGAGGAAGACTGGGTCCAATTCAGCAGATGAAGGAAAGCAGAAACTAGCAGAAATTTAACTTGCCTCTTAAGATTTTAGGACACAGATGATTTACTGGCCAGGCTTCTTGCCTTGCAGATGCAAAATATTCCTGTTAAAAATACCCTATAAACTGATGACCCTAACACCATGTCAGAGAAAGTTTTACTGTTCATCACAGAACATTTTTACAAATCAGCTCAATATTTTACACGATAAAATGTGACAGGCAAAAAGGCTACGTGCTGTGTGCTGTATCTGCTTTCCATTTAATATGCAGGTTGGAATTTGCTATTGTACTATGAGAACATGAAATGCTAAGAAGGTATCTTACTATGCCAGGCCTGGAGCTTGCAAATTATTAATTCCAGAGAGAAGAGATGAGCAGTCCTAACTGACATATTTCTTCTTCAGTTTATATATATATATATATATATATGTAAATTTCTGCATAGGTTTAAAAAGCAAGCATGAAAGTTTGAGTGAAAATAAGGTTAAATTAACCTATGGGACAGATGACCAACATTTGGTCATCTAAAGAAACTTTCTCTGTACTCTTCTGAAAAAGCCTACCTCCCATTTTCCATTAATACTCACGTCCCCCAGAAGGGCACCATATCATATGTCACAAAACAAAGAATATACTCCAAGCAGATCCATCTTTACAGTTGTTGGCTCACCATTTGGCACAAGCGGGCAATCTGAATTGAGAATGCCAGAGTAAGACAATCCATTCTGGAGCAGGCACTACACAGGGTGCCCTGTCTCTTCCCGAGGATGTGTCTCCACAGACATTATGGGAAGCAGCCCTTATTGGGGCAGCACAAACAAGGGCATGGAGGTAATGCTGCAAGATGCAACTAAGCAAATACTTCTCTTCCTGATGGCTAGCCAGAAATACACTCCTTTATAGTCATTTTAACCCTCCAAGCATGGGTTTCTAAACTGTTATTGATCTTAGAAACTGTACGCTAAGGGGTTTTGTCATGATGGTCTATACACCTGTACCATGCTGTAGATCATTCCCATACCAACAGCGGATGCGACCATCATAGACACCCTGCAGCCAGCCTCTTCTCTTCCCCCCCACTCCCTTGATATATTCCTGTAGCATACCTCCATCAGCAGAATACCCCCATCAGGAGGCTGTGTGCTGTGCTGATGATTTTAACCCTGGAAGACTCACTGCTTTTACATTTCTTTCCAGGTATGTTCAAGTTTACAAACAAGAATGCAGCTTTTGGGACCACTTTTCTAAATAACAGGACTGCCATATGTATGCTATTTTTGCTTGTTAGTAAAAGACCAAAATTCCTTTAAAAACAAGACCCAGAAGACCAAAAAGACCTCCACGTTTTTCTTCTCTAGTCTTGAATACAGTTGAATTAGCCTATAAAACCAAGGCACTAGGGTGAAGTATCAGATTTACTTTTTCCAGAGCAAAAGAAAATTACGCGATCATAAGAGACTTGTTTCAGAGCTTTGCAGCCCTGAAAGCAAGGGGATAAAAATGTCTTCCATCCTCAAATTGTTCTGATGTGCTTAAGAATGACCTCCACAGTCCTTGGTAGTGAGAGCACACAGGGCTCTAATCATTGTTGGTTTGTTCACTTCATTAAGCAGGGAAAACAAACAGAGAACTCCACAGTCAAGGAAAATGAAAGTTTTGACTTAGATTTCAATATTACACAGTGTAAAATAAACCGAACAATCCTGGGGGTGGGGTGGAAGGAAGTTGGGAAGCATTTTTACCTGTTAAGGGGCATTGTTATCATCGCCAGTGTCACAAAGTCTCACATTATGAAACAGGACACAAAAGCACAAATTTTCTCCACTACCCTTGGATTATTTACTTGACCACTCATCAGCCTGTTGTGTGTCTTCCTCTTCTCCTTTACTTCAGCATGGAGACTCACACTCTCAAAACATTTGGAGTACATGTGCACATAAAAGGGTAAAGCAACCTTCATTTTTGGGAAGTCAGTTGTGGAGTGTCCTGCAGAGATGGGATGTTTTGAGAATTTTTGCTCTGCATATCTGTCACTGGAACTCCCAAAAAGGAAAGCCTGACACATGCCTGTTCACTGGTGAAAGCTCGGGGGAGAGAGCCTACTTAATCAATCTGCTGTTCTCGGGTCCTTCCCAGTGTCTGGCCAACAGTGACAGTGCTGGCATGTTCTCTGAAACATCTGCTATTGTCTGAGAAGTGGAAGGAAACAGTTTATTTTATCTCCTGTAGCTGTTACAAGATTGACAGTGACAAGTGTGAAATGGACATGTCCCACTGAAATTCAGAAAAGAAAAGCTCTAAGCAACTTTTGAATGAGTACATGGACTCAATTCCCTCATTGCTCTGTAGTGTGAGTAGACATCCACATCTGTTAGCAATAAACATCAGCTCCCTCCTGCTTTGTAGTACTTTTGCTACACCAGATAGACAGCAATGTCCAATGCTGCTCTCTCTCCCCCATTACTTATTTTAGTGACTTGGATGCTATTACTCCCTATTTACATAAATTCAACTGAGAACAAAACAGAAAGAAATAACTGTTTGAAATTGATCCAGGACTTACTTCTGCCTTCCCTGCTGCTATACTTTGGAGGAAAAAGGCGACCAAAAGCATTTACAGTTCTCACCTTGCTGGCAGAAATCTTTTTGATCTTTTTAAATAACCTATCAGATTTCTAAAATTCCTTCAAGACACACTTAAAACACCTATCGGTCTAATAGCTGAGAAGAAAATCTACAAAAAATAACCCTTCTGTGTCTCATATAAAATATGAAAAATGTTCAGAATGCTGTGTCAGGGGACTTGGCTTTGACCATTCCTCTTTTGCAGCTACAGTAGCTATGAGATGAAAGTTAAGGGCATCTTTGTATAGATTGCTATAGAGCACACACTGTATTTTATAGGAACACTGGAGCTATCAGGGTAAAATGACAACACTGGTCTATTTTACCTGACATCACATTTCTGGCAGCTAGCAATACATAATGCCATAGAAGAAGGTAACACCCTACCTCCTGCAACACCACTGACTTTTATTGTATGAAGTGTCCTCCTAGACTGCACAAAGCCAGGCTGAGCAGGTGGTGGGTCTGGGTCTAAATAAAAGATGAAAGGCTCTGCCTGATGGGCCTGATGGCTTTCAAGGGTGAAAGTGCATAGCACAATGGCTGGAAAGCATGCTTCCCTGGGAAACATCACTACAGAGGAAGAAAAGAGTCACCTTCATCACTCATGACTTGGAAGCTCCCAGTGTGCTGCCAAGATGAGCAGAGAAACAACCTTCCATCTCTTTCCCAAGAGTCCTATGGCCCAGCTAAGCTAAGATGCACAAGGAGATGCCCTTACCTTCCTCATTCTGTTCCCAAGGGTAGCCTGGTACAGGGGAAGTACCCTGAAAAGCTCTAATATGCACCAGCTGGCACAGGGTTGAAGGGAAATCCACTCCAGCTGGGAATGGATGGCTTCAAGGATGTTCCAGTTACCCTAGGGCCAGGGTGTGTGGAGGTGGAGGCAGAGGGGATGGTTTTTGAAGTCACACATCACCTGGGGAAGGCGGGGAAGGGAAATCCAGGTAGGAAACACTTGAGCAGTTTCCTTCTCTTTTGTCCTGCCCAAATACGCACTTAGACCTTTCCAAAGGAAGGTGGTTAGCCCTCAATCTGAAAAGGACGTGACTTTGAGAGTTATACTCACATGTATGCATATAATAAGAAATAACAACCCTTTGAAGATATATCTGTAGGTCCAGGAATCCTGCCCAGTCACTCCCAATCCCTTACTGTAGCTTTAGATAGAAGCACATTGTTTGCTGAGCTATGGATTATAAAATGTGTTGGAGGAGCTTGCCAGCAATAATTTAAACAACTTGTATATACTTACAGGAGGAAGTATTTGTTCCTTCTGTTGAAGCTCGTATCCTAAGCATGGGTTCTGCAACACACAGAAGGTAACAACAAAGTTGTAAGAATAAAGCCACAACTACGCTGTTATATTGGAGGAGCTCAAACATCTTCCCCA
Organism: Anser brachyrhynchus; assembly: GCF_964034855.1. Taxonomy (NCBI): domain Eukaryota; kingdom Metazoa; phylum Chordata; class Aves; order Anseriformes; family Anatidae; genus Anser; species Anser brachyrhynchus. The sequence goes on along the minus strand of NC_137697.1, from coordinate 47,391,387 downwards.
AGAAGAGCTTTCTTTTTCTTATTTCTTTCTCTCTTTTTTTTTTTTTTCCTTTTTGCAGTAATCAGAAACCCTCCAAAGCAGAGGAAAAAAAATTAAATAGGTCCAGAAAGCAAAGAACTTCAAAGTCGGTACAGCATGTCCTAGGCACACTGTGAACAATCAATTACAGCAGAAAATGCTCCATAGTCCTGGGAGGGAAACCCAGGAGAAAACTGGCAAAGAGAGAGCAAAGTTTTCAGCTGTTTGTTGTTGTTGACAGTGTTGGAGGAAAACGGAAAGCAGCGTGTCTTGAAGCTCCACAAGCTGACCCAGGAAACACTAGTTGCTTATCTTCTTCTATCATTACTCTGAATGGGCAGTCAGGACTCCAGGGCTACCACAGCTATGGCTAAGGACCTCTGTGGCTTGACAGAGAGCGGGGTCCATGTGTGCTGCCAGCTCTGGAGGCAGCTGTAGCTGGAAAGGCGAGCAGGACATGTTCCAGACCAAAACTGGACATAGCACCAGCCCCAAAGCGGTTGCGAAGAAAGGAAAAAGGAGAAGCATTCTCAAGAGAAATCACACAAAGGCAGCACTCAGAAAAGTGTATGGAAGAAGCATGACAGCCTCAAACTGGGGCTGAACCTCCTGAGCAGTAAGAAACTGAACCAGACAGCAAGGCAGGGCCAGGTGTTTGGGTGGCTGCATGGGCTTTCACTGCCTTGAGTCCAGCAGAACATAGTGTCGTGCACGAATAAAGAGCTGAGAAGTGCGCTTGAGGAGTACTGTCAGCTGGAAGGAGGAGTCTGCAAGAGAGCCATTAGCTTCAGGCAGCAATGTGATGTGCCACCGCGTAGAGGGATGAAGTCAAGGCAGTTAACAACCGGCCTGAGGATCGCAAGGAGCAGGTCAGGCATTCTGCATGCTCTTTAGTGAAATATTCAGCAACATGTCGCATGAAGCAGAAAAGATGAAGTATTCAAGAGACCTAGATCCTGACAATTTACACATCAGCATCTTACAAACAGCCTATCTTCAATTACAGAAGCAACACGCTCATCATTTATTTCCATTTGCAAAGCCTAGAGAAAGTCAGTGATGCCCTAAACTCCAGACACTCTTGGTCAGCAGGTGAATACTGTTAGTGGCATGGAAAGCTGAATTGGTCTGGGCCCAGGGGGAAAAATGGCACCTGGGTGGGTTTGGCACTGAGCAGATCTCTGATCCAGTCACATGGCAAAGACTTTTTCAGAGCTCCATGGAGATGCATATTAGAATATTTCAACAAGCAGCCATTGAACTTATTGCTTTCTGCTCTCCTTCAGGCCAACAGCATGATGCACTGCTTGGCATTGTGTCTGCAAGTGCAGCAATTTATCAGGAATGAAGCCAGACTTTTGAACATGCCCGCCTCCTTCTCTTCAGTGACACAATAGCAATATAAGAGGAGAGCAGCAATGTAACAGCAGGCACTGGAAGGGATACAGGCAGGGAAACCGACCACTCAAGAACAAGAAAATTATTTCATGGGAAAGAAGGGAGCAAAGTGCAGGGTCTATATTCCTGCTGCAGAAGCGAGAAGGCAAGGGGAGCCCACTGGAGTCAGTGACCAGCATGTCACCTTCTTTGAACAAAAATGGTTCCAATGGTTACTGGACACTTGCTCTTAGCTATGTGGTCTCATACATATCCAGTGAAGCACGGGTGACAGGCCCTACTGAGAACATGAAAGAATATGGGCACATCCAATGGCTCTTCTGTCAGGCAGCGGTGCCAAGATTTCAGAAGTAGGTCGCCACACACGCAGATGCATCAAAGGAAAGGCTGCAGGCATGCTAAATGCAAAATCTGGCAATCACACTGTTTTCCTTGATCTAGCTTACAAACACTGTCAACTCACACTAAAACCTGTCTCTGCCAGACATAGCTTTCTCAAAAAGCTAGCAGGACCCTGGCCTCTTTGCCAAGCAGGATATGTGCATCTTGTAAATCCTTGGGATGCTCGGCTTACACATGGCTATCCACATCTCCCTCGGCCAAGCTCAGCAATGGAAACAACTGCTGGTATTGTGACCATGTATAAAGTAACTCTAACTGTTAAAATGAGGAAAGTGACTTCTCATTTCCAGGAGTAACTCTGGAGGTGTGAAATATATAACTGCAGGCTGGATGCTGGAAGCAAAATCCCACCAGCCTGAAAGGAAACTGTCTGGAGAAGGCTCCTATTATGCTAAAGGCAGCTTCAAAAGTGGTAAACTATGGGCAATGAGCTACCTGCCTACCTTCACAGACCCCAAAGAGCTGTCAGGAAATCTATCTAGAGCCCTGAGGAACAGAGCAGTCTAGGCAACAGACTTTCTGGAAGAAACATCAACATGTCCGTATGCTCTTCAAGTTTATAAGCAGCTGCTAGGATTTACAGGAACAGGAGCAACAAGTGCTTTTTGAAAACACAGGTCCTAACAGCTCAAATACTTTTTATTCTGGCTGCTGCAGGCTGACAAGCGCAGGCCAAATCAGCATCCTCAATACAGCTCCAGGATACCAAAGAGTATGCTTAGCCCTTCTTCATTCATTTCTTAGTCCCTGAAACAGCTCCAGCATTCAAGGTCATATGCAGGTGCTGAGGCTCTGGATGCAGGCGATTTTGATGTGTGCTATGAGGAAGCAGTCTCAGAGCTGCAGAAGCAGTTTCAGGAAGAAACAAAGAGAAGGAGAGAGAAAGACTCTGTTAATTGAACTTACGTGAAGAAGTTTTTGTCCCTTCTGTTGAGACTGGTATCTTGCTGGTGCTCTCTGGAAAACATAAGAGGCAACAAGAAGTTATAATGTGGAGTCAGGTGGTCCTCTAACTTAGCATTCAGCGCCAAGAATGGAGAAGGTAAAGAGGAAAAAGGTGCTCAAAGAAGCAAGCTTAAACTCTGCTTCAGTGGCAGAGGCTGCAATCAGACACCAACTTGCAAAAGTTTCCTTTTGGGAAAAAATGAAAAACGATGGCATGTACTGCTGTGGCTGAAGAAAAAGTCTGTTACTTCTCAAAAAAGCCAGTTGTTCAATCTCTCGTTCTCCTCTGGGAATAACTGATCAGTGGCAACCAGAGAAATCACACAGATGGCTCTGCTTCTGGAAGGCGTCAGTGTGAGTATTCACTCCTTATGCTTCTAGAGAGTTAAATTTTGCAACGATGTGTTCCTGCTCATATCACTTGAATTGCTGCTAAGTACATCCAATAATGTCACTTGCCACTTCAGGGAAATCTTCGAAGTCACACATGCAAACCCAGCCACCCATGGGATGACTACTGGGGCTTTGTGACGGAAATCAGTTGCTTTGCTGAAGAGAGGAGGAAAGCTGCTCTTCCATCCTGGTCCTACTGAAACACGTTATTGCTATTGACACACTGCCATGGACTTCTTGCACCGAAGTGACCTTGTGCTAACGACACCATCCATCTGTCTGTGCACTGCTGACCTTGCAAGCCACAACCGTGATAACTTTCCTGGGTTTGAACAAATCACTCTTCAGTTGTATGCATCTCAATTTTCTCAAGATTCTCACAGCAGTTTCCCACCTCAGAGCTGTGCAGCTCAATCCTGCTGCACAAGCTTGAGATCTATGGCTGGAACTCGAACACCTTGAATTCTTAAGGCACACCCTGAATCCCCTAGTAGGCTGAACAAAACAAGGTTAGAAAAAGCCTCAGAAGAGGCTTAGGAAAAGGCAGTTTAGGAATGTTCTTCTTGTATTCTTTGATTCTGGATTAGGTGTCCCTCTGCTCATATTCTTCAGAGTCCACACAAACTTGAATAGAGACAAAACATGGTCCAACTGTCTTCCCCTCAGGATCCCTGTCATTAAACTTGTGATGAGCCTGTGTATTTATTTATATCTTGTTAGCTCGTCTACTTTGTAATTTTTTTTCCCTTTTGGTCCAGTTTTCTTTGGCAAATATCTTGTTTGTCTGGGCAATACAGTCCTTTTTCACCTCACTAATGTGAGAGAACATGTTATGCAGCATTTGCCTGATAGCCAATGGTGCGTGGCATGGAAATTGGTATCATAAGTAAAATTTTTAAGGTCAAAACCTTTGCACTTGGTCTTGGAACATTGTGGCCCACAGCCAGGCAACTTTCAGGACCATTTGCTGGCTATGAGGGCCTTTTGCTGTTGTGCACTGAGGATGTCTGAGCAATTAACCTTTCTTAGTCATAATAGTAGACAGAACAGGTCTGACAGCTGAGCAGCTCAGCATCTGGCACGACTGGAGCAACTTTTTCTTTCTCAGTTAAAGAAACCATGTTCCATTTAGTGCCCATGCTGAACTTTTTGGAGCATTTCATATTGCCACCTTCCCAGGATCAGCTGTGTCATTACAAACACAGGTGGGAAATTTCCCTTTCAGTGGAAAATACAGTTGGAGCCTCCCACACCAGAAGTGTGTCAAGAAGCACATTTAGAAAACTTGGCGAAGTTACGTATTACCAAACCCTGTTAGTAATATTCATGTTAACAACATTACCAGTGGATGTTAACATTTGAAAGATGCAAAATTTGCATCTATTGCTTATTGAGGAAAGTATACCACAATTGTAAAAGAGGCATTTTACTCCATCTGAAATCCACACAACAAACCAGTGGATAACAAGATAAGGCTGCTTGTGGGGGCCTTCAATACTTGCCAGAGGTAGAAAAGCCAGAAATATTTTTCAGTCATAGTACTTGCAGTTTCTGCTGTGGTCCACTGAGATATGGAGACCACAGCTTGTGTCCCCATGAGGAGTAGCAATCTCAAACACTCCATCCAATTCTGTCTGCTGGAGCTTCTAGGAAGCATTTAGTTTTGGTAAGGTAACTGTTCTTGAAAGATGTTTGTGCTGGGGATTTCTTAAGGAAATATGTTTAAGGATGGACAAGAAATCCTTGTTTGGGGATACTTTTGGCAACAGGTCCCTGAAGTCTCTTAGTCCCATTTCCTTTACACTCTGGCGAGCTCCATCTCCTGCTGTCTCTTCTGGCAAGATGGAGAAGAGTTCTCTAAACATGCAAAGGATTCACAGCACCCTTGCTGAGCTTGGACTCTTGACCCATCCTCCCAGTCAGGGAGCTTTACCTGGGCTGCTGACAGGGGACATCTTCATGCCTGGGCAACAAGATCTGCTGAGGGAGGCAAGAGGTCTTCCTGATCAGGAAAGAACCATTATTTATTTAATTTATTTTACGGGGATTGCCAAACATCTAATAGGCACAGAGCTGCTGTTGCAAAGAGCCCTCTCTGTACGCCCCCACAGCACTTTTTTTCCTCCCATTAGCATGCCAAAGACCTAACACAAAAAGCCTCCTTCAGCAAATTGAAGTTTTGATCTCACGTTTTCTGGTTCTAGATTTGAAAGTCTCTCTGAGGACCCTGTCCTGGACAGCAACCTGTGAGGGGGATTCAACCACCATGAGCATCACAGGTAGTGAGAGCTGCAAAGTTATTTCTTGTCATACATGCTGTTCACTTTCTGGCAGCGATTTAAGACTTAAGCATTTTGCATTGATTTTTTCAGTTAGATACCCACCTAAATACATGTAGAGAAAAAAGGAGTATCTGAACCCTCTTATTTGTTCTTCAGCAGATAAAGTAATAGGTGAGTAGAAGGTGTGGTCAAGGACATGGAGAAGTCCAATGGATAAACTGGCATTTTGTTTCTTAAAACTACTATGTTTTTTACCTTTTTCTTGATACCCCAAGAAAGTACTGCCCAAAATCAGATGAGAAGAGCACTGAGTTTCTGAAACAACAGACTCAAATTTGTCAAATTGCAAGGAAGTTTCAAAGCTATTCTTAGGGAAATTCCTATGCCAAACTGAGCAATGGCAACATTTTATTTTATTTTTCACTGTGGGGCCCAAATCATTGACACTGATCCAGGAATGATGATTTACACCCACTGAGAATCTAACCCATTATGCCAGCCTACTGTGTTAAAAACAAACTATGGTCCCAGATCACCTGTATCTATGTTAAAGAAGAAAAACACTCCTGCTTTCATCAAATCTCAGATGGATTAATGCATGAGTAGGAAGGAACTTTTCTTGCATTTAAGGTATTTTGTAGTTGGCCACATGCTTAATAGGTACTAGATGCAAGATGTTTTTAATGATATATTTCTCTGCCATCTTCATGAAGATCAGCCACTGGATACCTTTAGAAGAGGAAGGGCATGGTCACAAAATAAACTTTAATGTATGGTGAATCTCTATGGGTTACTGTGCAACTCTGAGCAGTATCATTACAGTACAATAGAGTACAACTCTACTAGTACAACTGCAAATCCTGAGGATGCAAAACCAGAAGCTTACGCAAGCCACTGCCTTTGTAGTTAATGAATTTACCATGGCTTACCTCTGCCGACAGCTGAGTTACCTGTACCTATCACACGAACACTTCTTGTTCCCTTCAATTCAGGCAGTGTGGCCCTAGCCTCTCCTACTGATGACTCAAACTGTGTCAACTCACTTTGCATAAGATGTGCACAAGGAGAGCTCACACAGTGCCCTGCCTTGACTCAACAACTGCAAACACTGAAGACTGCTAGCTTCCGAAGCACCTCTGCTGGAATCCACCCTTCTGCATGCTGAGCCACAGTGGGCCCAGCAAATCTCCTTAGCGAGACAAAAGATTTAGGTCAATAGGTTTTAAAGGAGAAGACTGACACCCAATTCAGCTGTAGCTGTGGCATGCTCAACACTTTAGAAAACAAGGTCACTTAACTCGTTGTTTAAATAAGACATTTTGTGAGCAAGTTTTCAAACATAAAATTGGCTTTGGCTGTGGTAGGAAGTATACTCTCAGTACCTGTTATTGAGCTAAGGCCTTACATTCATGAGAAGGGCCGTGAAAAAATCCACTGCAGAATCCTTTGCCAGGCTAAAGTGACAAAATGCAAAAGGATGCAAAAAGCAGCTATTACCACACAACCAGACCTGTGCACTATTTACACAACTCCAGGAGAACTTCATGGCTCTAAAATGACCTCCATTATAATCCTTCTTAGGGGAGTATACATGAATAAGAGTGAAGGAAAGTAAGAATGCAGCTCATATCCTGTGGCCAAGTTATATTCATTAGAAATTTAAAAGAGAACAATAACTCCCACTGCTTGCTCTTAAAAATGGTAAAACAAACTAACAAACAAAAAAACCTCCAGAATTTATTTACGTATTTTTACATTTGCTGCATTTTTGATCTATAGATGTGGCTCTACAGATGAGGCTTAATGTATCTTTCAGTAAAAAGGAGAAACATTTAAAAAAAAAAGTCTATGTAGGTAAACAGTGCATATGCTGCATATGCATTAGTATGTGCGTTCATATGTAGTGAAAATTTTCACAAGAGAAAAGATGGCAGTTTTAAGTAACAGCAATGATAATAATAAATGTAGCAGTAAAAAAGACAGGAGTTATTGTATTGACTATTATTGTTTAAGAAAGAAAGTTATAATTCCTAGCACTGGATTAAGGAAAAATAAAATGGTTTGCTCATTAAAACTAACAAATGAACAAACAACCCCCCAAAAAACAAACAAACAAAAAATGTTTCCATTAAGAAATATTCTTTTTTCTATGCTTTGGAGCAGGAAGTAAAAATCAGTCATTTTCAGATGTGGGACCTTAGTGCAAAAGCTGTCTTGTTCTCTGTGTGTTTTTTACTTAATATCCATTGCTAGTTGATATTAGAGATAAGGCATCATGTTAGATAGACATTTGTTCTGGCCCTAGAGTTCTCTTTTGTGGCATACACCAGCAAAGAAAATTTCAATCAAAATAGTTAAACTTTGACAGAATTCTGGGGAATTAAACCCAGGATTTTTATACTGAAAACCAATAATCTTTTAGTGGAAAGAAAAATAACTTGATGTCCATAAATATCATTACCTTGTCCACCCTTGTTCTTAAAGTACACAGCATAAAGGGAAAGGTGGATCAAGGTTGTAGGTAGCAGGACATAATAAACATGACCAGGTGAGCATACAGGTGCCCATGGTGGATACTAAGTGGCTAATTAAAGTTAGGGTTCATGTAGCTGAGCAGCTTAATATGACCACAAGAAAGTCAGGTCTTTACCCCACTGTCACTCTGTCTGTTGGAGATAGGAGGATAAAATTTCTCTGTATACCCTGCAGAGGTTCAGCCTTCTCAGAAGTCCACACGCTAGTTTTCTACAGCAACTCCTGGGCTATCCTGGACCAGAAGAACTTCTACAAATGCCAATTGTAAGAAAATAACAAATAAGAGCTAAATATGCTTCCCCCCTCCCCTTCCCCCCTATGAATAGGGCAGGACCACACAGATATATATGGGACCTGAGTAATGACTACCCTTCAGGGCTCATTACGGAGTTTGGATCCCAAATCTGTCATTAAGCTAGCAAGGGGAAGAGGTCAGGGAATGCAGGGGAAGAAGGGGTGAGGAGGTCACCCATGCAGGGGGTCTGCCCCAGTTTGTAAAGCAGATGTTGCCCTCTGAGGCCTTAGGGATCCATTGCTCTTAAGTCACCAGATGTTGCCCATGCTGTTCGTCAAGACCAGGTGGAAAATTCCATACTTAGAAAAAAAAAATAGGAACTACTGTACTAGTAATTTATAAGCAACAGTAAGCGGGGGGGGGGGGGGGCTCAAATGTATGTGTGGCAACCAAATATGCATGATTGATTTATTCATCCAATGAATGCTGCCATGCCTGATTCTAGATTATCAAATATCACTGAGATGTTCCAGTTCAGATCTTCACAGAAAAGAGCCAGCTGTCAGGTTTAGATTGGATTTTTAGATTTTTACCTGTTATCAAGGGGGTTTGCATGCACAGCTATGTTTTAAAAAACAGGTTTAAACAACAAGGTTAGACAAATTCTAACATATCGGTTACAAATTCATTTTGAAGGGTTTGTCTGCAAATGTCCTCGTTCAAAACCAAGCTCCTGTCTCCCTGCAGTAAGAGTGTTTTTCTGTCGTTTAGCACAACCCAAAAGGAAGTTGAAAAATTCATGTCACAAAGCATAAGAATAAAGTCCCAAGTGTGTTCCCCAGCCAGGTCACCATTCTTTGTATGAGGAAGCAATGGAGGATGCCCAAACATTTTTTTTTTTCCCCAGTTAGGCACAGTGTCTACAGTTGATTTTTGGAAACTCCAGTTTCTTGGAAACAGTACAGGAGTTTTCCATGTAAGCAGCTAGTGAGCAATCAAGATTTGTGTTCATGGAAACCAAGAGCATTTACAAAGCTGCACAGAAACACCTACCCATTTTTGCTCCTAATAACATTCTGGTAAATAACACTTGATCTTTTATATGAGTCTCCTGACATCTGATCAAGACTGTAATACCAGACAGCTCATGTGAAATCTTAGCACTTGGGATTCTTCAGTTGATAAATTAGAATAGCAAATACACGATGTGAATACAGTAAAGCAACCACTGTGTGACCACAGAACAGCAGATAGCCAAAGAGAAATCCCACTGGCAATGGTTCACATTTGTTTTCCTATTCATTGAAATGCCTATATCCTGATTCAGGGCACAATGCGGAACAGAAAAAGCATCAATGGTAAATTCCCATTGCAACAACATCTTCAAAACCATCTCATGTACACACAGAACGTATGCTTTGTTTGCTAATGACAGCATGTTTGTTTGATACTTCACAACTGTCTAGATACAGGAGTTTGAATTATCAGAACTGAATTAGACAATGTCATGCTTAAGGAACAAGATTCCAGCTGAACCACAGCCTTCAAAACATTCGCAAGAAGCAACAGTACTGCTAAAACATTTCTGTACAAGAAAACACTCACTAAATTCTGTCAGAAGCATTTGGAACTTCCCATAAGTGGAATGAAAAGGAGCTCTGCAAAAATAACAACCTATAATAATTTAAAATCATTTGGGTAAGTCTGAATGCTACCTGACTCACAGGAATCTCTGTTCCTCTCAAAATGACTTTAAAACATAGTATCTGAATTACATTCATGGCTTTGAATGATATACTTTTGAATACATTCATGCCTTTGTCTTTACTATGGTAGAAATGAAGAAAAAATAAAACTATCAACCTCTGTGAAAGGAACAATTGTGCCAACTAGAACTATGCAAATATTACTTAAAGACAAAGAGTGGCATTCTAGTTTAGAAGTCAGACTGAGAATCATTTTGTAGTAAGTGAAAGCCCCCTATAGTGCCTCTGCTACTCATACATACCACAAGAATTAAAATAATATTCCCTTTCTTTCATTGTCATCTTGTCTTGACTATTTAGACTGTGCCTTAGACTTGGTGTTGGAAAGTGTCTCACAGAAGTGTTCTCCCCTGAGATCCACAGGAGACAATCCATTTGACCAGGTAAGGAAAGCCAAGCATATCAACTACGCAGTAGCCAAGTCTGGCTTGATTCAATTTTTAACACAGATAACAGATTTCAGTGTTGCCACTTGCACTAGCAAATCTTCCCCTTCCTTCAGTCCCTTTTGCCCTGATGGCAGAAGACTTGTAATACAAAGTCTTTCTGAATGCAATAGTAAAATAAAGAGCCAAGCCTTACCATTGGTGTCCGTGATGATAACACTGGCTTTAGTACTGTCATTCCCTAGTTTGCTGCTCACTCTGCATGCGTATTCCCCAGCATCAGCCAACGTGGCTCTATAAATGTGAAGCTCAGAGTATTTCCTGTGAAATAAAAAAAAAAAGAGCATGTAAACATCCTGTATTAGAGTAACAGCCACTGCATGAACTAACGCATTCTTTTTCTCTCTCAACAGAGTCTTGTCTTCCATTCTTATACTCTGACAGATTAACACTATTCAGGTTTGAAAGAAGGAAGGAGAGTAAAAAAATCTCTATCCTCAAAGATGCTGGAAAACAGGCATAGTAATTAACTTAATTAAAGATACTTATTTATGCCTTTTTTTTTTTGCTTGCGAGGAAGCTTTGTTCTTAAAGGAAATCTCTGAAAAACAGCCTTCCTCCTTCAGCTGAACTGTTGGCTATTCAGATGCCATGGAGATGGGTGTAATACTAAAATAGATTATCCTTTCCTACAGGTTCATATTGCCAGTAGCAGAGTTCTGGGTAAGTACTGTAGTTTCCAACATCTGACTAAATAATCATGAGATTAGGACACACCACTCTCTTTAACAACCTCTGAAACCCCAATAGTAAATCACTCTCCAGCACTAACAAAAAATTATGGGCAGGAGCACAATTTGCATGAAGCTACATTTTGTTCCTGGCTCAGAGATGTAATTTAATCAGTCTCCAAGGTTTTGAGATTAGATTTTAAAATGCAGAACTCCTGCCTGCCCATTAATTGGGTAGAAACATGTTCTGGTGTCATTCAAGGGGTCCCCAACTCATGTGATATCAATAATCCCATTACCTAGACTGCAGAGAATGACTGGCTTGGGGAAAATATACAAATTACTACTGTTCCTAGTTTCTGTTTAAAATAAGTGCTTTGGGGAAGTTTTTGCCTGCAGCAAAGCCCCCTCATTTACCCACAGAATAGTCACTTAGGAGAGTGCATGAGCATGGGCTTCCCTATATTGGCTTACTGTAACATTAAGGACTGTTCCCCCAGAGGCAGAGGTTCTTCACTCTAAAAACTCTTAGTCACCAGCAGCAACTGCTGAAGTAAGCAACATCTGTGGAGTTGCTTTGCCTCAGCACAAACATGTTTTCCTAACTCTTCATTCAGACATCACAACTGGTTATCCCTTCTGGGTATCATTGTGCTGGGTTGGGTTCACACCAGAGACAAGTCTCTTGTAGCAGGAGGGCTTCTTGAGCAACCAAAATACTCAGTGCTGCTTCCAACGCATACTCGAGAGCCATCCCTCTCTTCACCACAATCAACTATCCCATCTACTGTCAAGCAAATGCTTATAGACAACTCAGCCTTCTCTGCCTCTGTGTGAAGGTCCTAACACTCAGCTCTACTAGAAACCTACATCACAAGCATTTCCCTTCATGCCATGAAGGAAGGCTGCTTTCTTGAGGCCGCTGGCCTTCCAAGAAGAGACAGCAGCCAAACTAGGGTTATCAACTGCTAAGGTGCACCTAAAAGGTAAATAACTGAATAGCTGACTATTTGGAGCTCCTTCTCAGGTAATGTTTTATGGTTGCTTCCCAATGCTGAATTAATTAACTGGGCTGTGTTCCTGGCTGCATTTCAGGTAACATACAAGAACAGACTCCAGCTAGTGGTAACCAGGAATACATGAGAAAGAAGTGGTTGAGACATTGACAGATGCTACTGACTCTTTGGGTGGGATTTTTGCATCTAACAGCTGTGTTTATACCACAGTAAAAATGACCTGCTCTTCATCCTTCCTGCCATCTATTCATATACCTGGCAGTGGTCTGTGCCACCTAACAGCTTGCATGGACATGTGATATTTCCTATATCCCACATGTTATCTTTCAGCCAATCTTGCAGACATTTGTGTATAGGGGGAGCTGGCTGTAGCTTCAGGGGGCCTCAAAAGAAAACATAAGAAGGCTCCGTTCTTTTGGGAACCCACTTGGATAAGCAAGCAGAGCTGCAGCGATATCACTTTTATTTGGGCACTCACTTTGTGTCTGCTGCAGTCTCTTTCCCTTCTATGATATCAAGAAATATTGATGCAAACAACCTTCATGGAACTCCTGGCTTTTAAAGGAAGAAGCTCATTTTGCCTTACACATTTATTTTTATTCTTTGTTTTACATCGCACACACAGAGAAAGGTAAGGAAGTGAGGCTTCCTTTTATGATTTTAGAGTGATATTAAAATAGGTAAAACAACCATATGGTTTACAAATCTACTTCTAGCAATCCAAATTCATTCTTATTTGTAGAAGAACTCTGCAAGAAGGCCAAATAAAATGAACATTTTGTAGTCTTAAGGATATTATCGAGACATATCAGGACAGAATTCAAAACAGAACAGAAGATGACTCATTAATGGCTGTAAATGAAGCAGCTCCCTAGCAATTCGGTACTCCCACAGAATTCACTGAAAGTCCCTTTTAAGAGATTTTATATTGAAATGCCTGTCATTTTCTCAACCTATACTATGCTACACCAAAAAATACCTCTCCCTCTAAGGTTTCCTTCTGATGTATCTTTAGCTCATCACCACTGCTGAGCTTGTATTCATACATGAAAGGGAAAAAATACATCCGCAGAATGCAGTCCCAGCCCACCTTATCTAACTGCTTGAATTCATTTTGCTTCCAGGCTCCATCTGTCATCCAGAATTCCCTGTCTGCGAGCAAATATCCAGACTATGCTTGGATGAAGCCCAAGTTGCAGGGCACTTGCATATGAAGTTTTCTCATGAACGGCTGTTTCCAAAGCCATCATCTTGGTGAAGCAGCAACCACCTTCCCCCCTGCCTCCAAACCCTAATCCTTATACAGAAGCTCATGTTCATGTAATGAAGAGAGCTTGACTCTGTCCAGGATACTACCCAACACAAAAAATGTGAAGTCTTTACCTCAACTTGAAATGCAGAGAAGGAAAATGAAATATTAGTGGTACAAGTGGACACCAGCAGGAATGCTTAAATAGCAAGTGAAAAGGCCTTGTCTGGTGTCCAACTTTCGCTGTGTTTCCATTGACACAGAGGAGTATCTTAAAACTTGTCTGTACAGATAAATCAATAGAATATGGCATACTGAATCACCAGGAGTGCTAAGAGCAGCAGAAACTCACTTACTGCATGATCTTAATTAAAAAATTTGAGGTAAAAAGTGAGCACTTAAATACTTCTCACCAAATGTTAAACTTTTATTTTCTTTGGACTTTCCAGTCCAAATGAATGAAAAGAGGCACAGTTATTTAGCGTGATTCACCTGCTGTACTGTAATGTCATTGCATGTCTGGAGCCCATGCCTTCTGAATCCTGAAATTCTGAAACCACCCTGAAATTCTGAACCACCCTGAAATCATTCTAGCGAGCTTGGAGGAGTGATCCCTGAAGTTCAATTTATATGAAGCTCCAGTTTTCAGAAGGCTAAGTCTTAAGGAAACCTGCATTATCACAGAGTCTTTCAAACCTTTTTTTTAATACAGCCAGCACCTATTCCACTTCTGCAAATCTTACGAACCAGTAGCATTCACACTGGACAAACGCACCCCAAAATACCAAGTTGCAATATCATCTTTTCCATGTGTGCTCCAGGTGTCAACCTAAGGTCTTAATTTTCTGACTCTGAGCTAGACACTTCATAATTCAGATTTTTTAAAAAATTGTTAAAAATCTAAAGCTAAATATCCAGAGCTCAGAAACTTTTATTTTTTCCCTGCAATGTACAGTTTTTATTTTGCCATCATACAATGAGAAACATGATTTCTTATAAAATATGAAAATATCAGAAATCATTTCTGGCTTTTTTTTTTTTTGTGTAAACATATGACCTTTAAAGTAGACATGAATCCTAGACAGCTCCACAGCTATGCTAGCCTTCCTAGCTGATGTTTCCCACCCTGGACAGTAGTAATAAATTCACACTAAAATGCTTGCTCTAACAATATGGCAGCATATGAACATGACAAACATTTCTCAATGTTTTTTCATGGGAAAAAAAAAAAAAGAAAAAAATCCATCTTGACCATTGATATTCTTTCATTTGAGTTGGGATTTTTTAATGTGGCCTTATTTACTCTAACCTACATGTCTTATTATATTACCATTTGCAATGCCTTTTCCCCCCTTTTCCTCTAGCTTTAGAACACATGCTTGTCCCAGTTTTGTCAAAAGCTCTGTCTCCTCTTAAGCTGTTCAAATCTACTCTATACTGGAAGCACACATAAACAGCAAAAGAAAAGATGACAAAGCACTCATATGTCCCCAAGCTAAAATCTCCAAGTAGAAAGACAAGGAAAATCCTTTAGATATCAGCAAAGGCAAGGGTTACAAAGGCAATCCTTGTCTTCCCCCTTTTCGTACTCTACATCTAGTGTTTTTTACATCTGTAAGGGGAAGGGCTTCTTTTTTCCATACTGAAAATACTGTTTTAAAACAGAAAACAGAACAGAGAAATTCAAAGGATGAGTGATACCTCCATCGCTGGGATAGCACACAAGTGTGAAATCCAAGTCTGCACTCTGCCCACTTATGGTGAGGGACTAGGACTTCAGATTTCCCTTTTCCAGAAAGAGGCACAATTTATAGGGTATTTTTTCTCTGTATCTTTTGGGGAATTTTAAATATATTTTGGCACATAAACCTGTAAAATGGCCTCACATATTCCACATGCATAGTCTAATCAATGGCTATCAGGGAGTGTCCATTATGCCAGCTCCTTTCTCTCCCTCTTACTTGCCTCCCTCTCCTTTCTCTCTCTCTTCCTCAAAACTTTGAGAGATTTTGCATTCATCCTAGCAGAGTTCTGGGTTTTCAAAACTGTTTCCTGCTCAGGTCCAGAAAATAACTTCCCCTGCTAATGTCTCCACTGTCTCGTGGTGCCTGGTAGAAACCAAGACAGTTACTGATCCAACACTGAACTGACAAAGCCCAGCCTCAGAAGGTGAAATCCAGGCTCCAGTGAGTTTGGTCAATCATCACCAGCAAAAATGTAACAGGAGAAAATATAGTCTGCTCCTCACGGGCAGCACTCTCCTAAGGGCCAGGCTCTGATCTGTACAGACTAGACTGAAAATGCAACTCTGACTGAGATATACGGCCCTCTAAATGGGTCCAGACAATTTGCCAGGCTAGCTGCCACCTGGAATAGCTCCATTTCACAAATGCTGGAAAGAGACATTGCAGGTTCCTTCTTGCCAGTTGTGCGACCATGGCACCGGGGCTGCAGTGATGCTTGTCTGTCCCCTTCCATATTCCATCAGCCCTTTTTTGGGGCACAGAAAGCCAAAAGGGAAGTCAGAACATCTCGTTTTCAACCTGAATGATTCTGGAAAATCAAGCGCCTGTTTGATTTTGGCTGCTATTTTGTCTACTGAGCTGAGATCTGATGAAGTATGAGGGCACTTAACGCCCTGGAGGAAAGATCTCCTGTAAAGTTCACACCAAATCCTCTGTGTGCTGCACAAAGGGGACGCAAGGCCCAGTGCAGCAAATTGCACAACTACCTAATAAGAACAGAAGTAAGAGCTGAAGGGGTGTATTCAGACAGATTTTCATGGCTCCTTTTGATGAAGGAGCAGCAGAAATCAAAATTTCTAAACATAAAAAACGAGGTAGAGACCCCACAGCAAAAGTCCTCTCCTTCATCAATGTAGAAAATAGATTGTATAGCTTATTCTGCCTGCCCTGCAGAAACAGGGCACCACACAATCCCTTGGCACTGGTCAGCAGTCATGTGTTGGGGACACTTTCCACCAGGCAGGAAGATGAGATTTGCAGGCTTTGCTACTCATCTGGCATCTGCTAGACCCATGCTTTGTCCTGCATATGCTGGAATGCCTCTGGTAAAGGACTGCTGCAAGCTTGCATATCACACTTGAAGCTAAAGCAGAAAGCATTCAGTCCTTCTTCAGGACTAGATTGTTTACAAAGCAAATTTCAAAAATATTTCCAAATCCACATTGCATTGATGATTTTAAATGTTCTTGGATTTTAGACAATAAACATAAGGTACTTCTGTTCTCACGGGTAGTTTAAAAATAGCCTGTCTCCAAGGTTTACTGGTTAAGATGATAGCCTTTGGCTATCAGAGGAGAAACAGGCATTGAAAAGGTAAAATTATTTATGAAATATTTATACCATACTACCACTTCATCTATACGTTTGAAAAACAAAGTCAGCATCTGCTTCCTTAAAGTTCCTTCTTCTTTACCTCATAGCTTTTAGTTTTGTTATGCTGCAGTTAATAACCTTAATGCTTGTTTTCTTGTGAGCAGTCTTCTCCCCACCCCTCCCAGCCCCACTTGTGACATATGTCTCTGTACTTACTTTTGTTTTTTGGGGATCTTGACATTATCCGGTTTGGTTTTCTTGGTTATTTCCTTTCCATTCTTTAACCATTTGAATCTGAGCGCAGGGTACTCTGAAGTGGTTTCACACCTTAGCACTAGCTTCTGACCCACAGCAACCTCTTGGTTTTTCATTTCCTTCAATTTGGGAGGCACTGCTAAAGAAATAAAAGAATGAGCTGGTGATTAGGCCATCCTCAGAAAAGAAAACAGTGATAACCACAGTTGATGTAGGCAAAACCCCAACTGGGCAAGCAATGCTTTGCACCAAAACGTAGTAAGTAGGGGTCAGTTGTGTGTAAACACATATCAAACTTAAAAGCATAAGGGTGTATCTAATGACAATCTAGTTTGTTCCTTCGTGGTCTTCCTACATGGGTCGTTATGAAACAATTCTGCAAGCCATATGCAGCCTGGGTGAGAACTGAAGCGTACTTGTGAATATGGTATAAAGCACTAGTAACACTTAGGTGATCATGGGCACCTAGACACAAGACAGCACACTGCATCAGGCAGACTAGGTAGGTAATACAGAGGGAGGACATCTTGATGAGTTATTTATTTTAACTGCTATGAGTCAGTGGATATCTAAGGCTCCAGGTGCAGCTGATGTGACAAAAAGCTAAAAGCATGCATACAAGCTCAACAGCTTCCCTAATCTGAGGGAAGGGCTCTTGCTCTAGCCAAACATTATAACCCACACTATACACCTAGCACAAACCTCAGCTTGGCTATATCCTTTCCCTGAGGCAAGAGACGACGGACTTGGAAGCCCGTCAAGAGAATCAATATCAATTAAGGATATTTTGGACCCAGAAGGGGACACTGCATTGAAAATGCTCAGCCAACAGCTCCCACACACTAATGAGCTCTAGCTCATGCATCTCAATTTCTACCATGTTGTAACAATAGCATTTCTTGTGTAGGTATATTTCAAACCATTTAGGACTTCCTAAGTTAAAGACCTCTAATACTCTGCATCCAGAACTGGTCTTTGAGCACAGGATTTACACAAAAATACAGTGCCATTGTGAGATGCTACCCTTCATTTGACCCAGTGTGTTAGCTGCAAAGCAGCTTCCACCATGCTCCTGTAGCAAGATAAACCACCTAATTTAACCTTATTTTCCCTGAGGCTCAATACAACACCTTTACCACATAACTGGGGAGGGCTATTATGGGAAGTTACATCTGGTCAGTTGATGGGTGACAGCGTGTGAGTCTATCTCAGCTCAGCTGTGCCCCATTGTCAGCATGTACCCTCAGGAAGCTGTTATTCCCATGCAGCACCTCTAGCATAGTGTACTGTTATTTTTTGGTTCATTTCTTAAACAGCTGTAATATTGTCTGAGGAAGTGAATGGCCAGTATGGCCAAATGACTTTCCACAACATGCAGATCAGGATCTCTCATTGTGATGGCAATAGGTCTCCACTATGGTCCTGTGTAAAAAAATGTTTAACACCCTGGAACATGCTTGATGGTGTTTTGATGTTTGGTGCTCACGCATTTGTGGGGACTTGCTGACGTCAATTGCTCTTAATTATTATTCCAGTCAGGAAAAAATCAAGCAGCACCACTACAGCCTTAATTCTGAGAGATGTGTATCACAGGATGAGACACATGTTTCATATGTGCTTGCCTGCTAGAGACAGCAGTGTTGCCTGTCCCACACATGAGGCAACCTTTCTGATCTCATCACAAGACTGCCCAGGGAAGCCAGAGGTATTCTGATTTCCTTGGACACTGGGCCCAGAGCAGAGTGGCATAAACAGCAGTGGGAAAATGGGGTCTACAGCAAAAGAGCCACTGAGGTGTGGCTATTGAGCCACGGTGGAGGTTCTGGACATGGGGCAAGAACAGGGATCGGGGCAGTGACAGAGCTGCCTCAAGAACTGTGACATACCAGGTGAGTGAACGGGGACCAGGAATTCATGGTCAGAACGAAATCTCCCTCAAAATGTGTATTTATATGTCAGTTTCCATTCTCCTGCCCCCATCCCCCAAGACAATTTTGGAAATTCCAACACGTTCCCAAAACGCTACCAGAACAATTTTTGCTTTTCATAGAACAAATGTCCACACACTGTTTTAACAATGTGTTTAAATATTTACACTTTTGTGAGAGTGTGTGTCCGTGCATCTATTTGTATATACATGTACAATTACACATGCACATGTGCAAATATTCCGGTATTTATCCAGGAGAGAAAGAATTTTTGAAAGACACAACCTTTAACTTTTCTAACAAAAATAATTAGCATTAATTATCAGCTTTACAAGTGAGGTTTATGCTAATAATTTCATTGTGTCACCTAATATATAATCCTTTGTCACTACATGAGAAAAGGAGCTGCAGAGGTATGAAATAAAGAGATGCTATTCCTTATTTGAATATATTTCACTCATTATATCCTGATTCCATATCTTGAATAAATTAAGGGAGTAACCACAATTGCAAGGCTCAAAGTTTTGTACTAAAGACTTCAACTGGTTATTGATTTTTCCTGTCAACATAGCGGGGTAAAACTGGGAATAAAAGGGGGATGCCATTTTGTTCCTGTATTTTATTTTAATTCAATATTATCTGTGCAAAATGACTTGCAGATTTCTTCCTCCATAAGAACTGTCAGTGAAAAAAAAAACTGTTAAATTAATATGCTCAACTCTTGCCATAATTCAGGAGTTACCAGGAAACATAAAAGAGGATTTAATCAATGGCAGTGACCCTCACTAATTCACAGTAACTTGCTGTCCAAGCATGCAGGCTCTCCAGGGAAAGCAGTAAAAGCTGTTCACAGACATGACAGAAAAGAGACTGTGTCTTTCTTTCTCTCTCTCACTTTTTTTTTTCTCCCCTTCTCCTTTTCATTTACACTATGTTTGTTTCCTTTCAGCTGCAGTTTTGCAAAAGCTAATCAGACCTGCCAGGCGTACGAGACAGCTCATGCTGATAAAACTACATCATTGTGTGTTTGGATTGTGATCAGCTATGGCTTCCACGGATGCAAGAGGTAGTTGACTTTTGTCACAGCTTGTGCCAGTTTTTCTGGTTCTGGTAAGCCAGGACCTTGTCTTGTAAAGAATGATTTTAAAGGAGGCAAGAATATTTATAATGATAACTAGGCATTGCTCCTTCCCAGGCACCTCCCTGCCCTCGCATCTCTACCCCTTCGTCCTTTGTCCCTAAGGCATCTCCTGTCAGCTTGGCTCCTTTCCACCTGCATCTCACTGCCTGCCATGGAGCATGGCTCGTGCCACCACCAGGGCTTCTGTCCAATGCTCTGGGTGAAGTCGGCCATCACCAGGAGGAACAAGGGAGAACGGGCACAGAAAGCACTTTCTGGGTCTCCCACACATGCAAGGAGGTTCAGATGCCATCTGGCACAGGGTAACTTGGTCAAAATATATTCTCAGTATCGAAAGGAGACTTGCTGAATTTACTGCGGAGCAAGTTTTGGGCAGTGCCATTGAAAGTTTCTCTGGTACTGCCGCAGCAGAGCTCTCACACGTGCCATCAGTCACAGAATGACAAGGGCCAGATAGCAAAGAAAACAAACAAATCTTGATAAGAGACACTGGAAACTAACTGTGCAAACACCCTGAAACTGGCACTGCTTGAATGAAAAGTGTGGTGGTATCCAATTTATGTGTACTCCTTATACTGAAAATATGCCGGAACCCTGGGAGGGCCTCACATTTTAAGAGTCAATTAGACATACAGAAAGGCACCCACGTCCAACCCCACGCTTTTCACACTCCCTGATCGAGACCTCCCTCTGCGATCCGTGGACCTCCCTGGATTTGACAGACTTTCTAGGAAAGCACGAAGGGTGATAGCAGCCAGAGAGGGCTGCCTCACTGTGACAAGCCCTACAGAAGTGACAGTTGTGTCAGCAAAGGTCCCCACACTGTTGGAAGAGCATGACAGGCAAAAGCATGCAAGGTGTTAGATCTCTGCTTATTGTAATGGCTTGAATGCCTGTCATTTTTTTGCCCTTTTTTTTTTTTTTTTCAGAAATGTATGTCTGCTGGCCTGCATAATATCACTGCAGATAAGGAACACACATTTCCATATTCACTCTGCAAAAGACACATTGATAATGTATGACTGGAGATAACTTCTTCTCTCTGGACTTTGGTGAGTTTGGCAAAGCACAGCAATCTCCTCACCCTCAGTGTTTGATTGTGTAGTTAATCTGCATGGAACCTCAACACACTGAACAAATTAAACAGGAAACCTGCAAAATATTATCACACAACTACATGCTTTCAGCTGAAATTCCATGAGGTACTTTTTTTTTTCTTTTTTCTTTTTTTTTTTCCCCTAGGAAGGCACAAAGGCTTTTAAGAGTCTGAATACAGGAATGTATTAGACATGGTTGCCAGTATGCATATGTGCACAATTTGCTGTGCAAAATTGTGACGAATGGTTTGGTGAGTGGTAATAGAAGCCACAAAAATAACACCCGTTGCCTTGGCCTCAGATTTGCTTTTTTCTAGCAGAATGCTCAAGGCAGGTCAGTAATGCAAGACAAATTATATTATTTCCAAAAAGCCTTCTCCCCTTGCATATGAGATTGTAATCAAGCTCAGGCTTATCATCAGCAGACCAGATTTTCTAAAGCCTCTGGTAAAAACAATATAAGCTACACTTTAAAATGTATACTGCTCCTGCTTAGACAACTAAAAAAATATATATATTGTTTTCTGTTGTTTTTAAACTTTCTATTATTCTCTCAAGCAACATTTGGATTCTGAGCACTTTTCATAACTTGGGTATTTCATTCCAGCATGCTGAGTCTCTGTGCAGATTATCTATATGATAAAGCACTGTGGGTAATGATAGATAATCCCACACCAGAGTGCCTATTCAGTTACCAGAGTAACTGGTAACTATTCAGTTACCAGAGTAACTGAATACGATCTAAGAGACTGGAAAATCAAACAAATCATTTAACTGCTTAAATGGATTTTTTTCAGTTCTGAACTCTTTCAAAAATATGGCCGGATACATTTTAGCCTCTGGGTCTTGATATGATTCGAATACTTATGCCTGTGAAGAGCAAAATGAAAAATGCAAAACTGACTTTTTTTTTTCTTTCTTTTTTTAAGCATTACATGTAAAACAAAGATATACAGAATCTCATTCTTTTTCATGACGTTAAAAGGACCTTATTTTTCATAAATGTTAGATATTGTAAGAGCCAAGAGAAAGACGAACACCACAGGAAAGGCTAGCACCACGTTCAGGAGCCAAGAAATGGAGCAAGAGGGAGGAATATAACACTACTCTCATGTTCTTTGAACATTGGACCAGGCAAGGAACCTGTAAATGCCACTGTAAATCAGAGTAGCTACTCCCAAAAACCGAACACAAAACCAACTGCAACTCTGACTACCCTGACAGGGAACTGTTTATCTCCAGCTGTGGATCATTTGAGACTAAACACATTGAGCCTGACAGGTTTGACACGTTTAGGTGTGACAGTCCTGAATTCTCCATCCTTTCAAAGTAATGGTGCACACAATGAACTCAAAGATATCCACCTAAAGTCCTGGTTTATTCTGGATGAGAAGCTTTCAAGTACATTTCATGTCAGAACTGACAGAAATTTACCCCTCGCTATGAAGCTGCTTCCTGAGCTTGTGTTAATCTTCATTTTGTTCTCCCTTTTCAGAAACACAGTAAACTCTTCCAAAGAGAATGTCATGAACCATCTGATAACATGATCTTGGGAAGGCAACTTTTTTAACAGGACATGGAAAATGGGCATATGGAAACAGTACTGTGCAAATGGAGGTCTCCATACTTCCCTCCACTATACAAGTAAAAAGCTTCTTTAGTGGATCCTGAAAAAGGATGGTAGTGACAAATGGGCATTTCTAGTAGAATTATCATGCCCATGAAAGAAAGGTAGACAGTGTACATTTATTCAGTGTAACAAGATAATGCCAGGCTATCCAGCCTCATGCAGTTACTCAAGATATCAGTTTCCGAGCTTAGACCTCCTCAGAGACAGGGAACTGCATTCAAAGATAGCAAAATGTAGGTTACACAAGAGAAGCTGTGTGTGAGCAAGCATGTGACCTAAAGATTACAATTTAAAGGTCAACTTAATTTATTTACTGATGATCATGTCTGCAGGAACGCACAGCCTGATTTCATTAAATACTCTCTCCTCTGTTTCACAGGGTAGCAGCTGACTCCAACTAGCTGCATCCCTGATAAACTTTTATGATCCTGTTAGACATTGTCAATAAAAAAAAAATCTGATCATACAGACAGAAAATGTGGGGACAGCGTAAAATAAATATACTTGATATGCAATAAGCAATTCAGGGACAACCGCTCATAAAGTCGATATAAAAATCTGCAGGCCCATATTTTACATACCTAAGTGCATAAAGGTAGACATCAGAATCTTTATTTGAGCACTAAAACGAAAGCAATCCAATGCAAAGAAATGCTATGCAGGCATAAATCCCATGGATTTCAAGTGGACTTGCAAGTGCTTTCTTAATGTGATTTTTTAAAATGAGGCCACTTTTGATTTAGGAGCTGAATTTCAGGACTGCATGTAAGAAAAGTTTGTCTCAAGTTGTGTGCCTTGAAGTCAGATGAGGGGAGGATGGGTGGCTTGCTGACTCGTACATATATCTCCTCTTCTCTGTTCTCCAGCTTAACTATTTTCATCACTAAGCTCTGTCTTTGCTTGAAAAAAGACATCCAGTAAGCCACCAAAGAGAGTCTAGTACAGCTGAATCACCTGAAAGCAAAGCCTGTGACTGCATTGCTAATGGGACTGGGTCTTAAGACGACAGCTCATGACCAGACTTGGAAGGCTCACCAGATCACTGAGTATACAAAATTTAAACTTCAGGTCTCAGCTGTGGTACACGTGTTGCCACCTTGGTGTGCCCTAAGATTGTTCTGGGAAGAATGAAAACAACTAGGAAGAAAAGAAAGCAAGAAAGAAAGATGTGCAACATAACGATATGCCAAATTCATTGTTCTTTAGTATCATTTCAAAGTTTATTCCTCTCTATAGCAGTGGATTGATGATGAAAATGCAGTTATTGGGTAATTCTCTCTCCCTGTCTCTCTCATGGTAACACTTACACTTTTTAATGAGTTCCTTAGAATATTAGCCTATTAGCCTGAGGTCTCCAAAGTCTGCAGCCATCTCCTCCTCTCCCTCTCACATTTCTTTGTCTATGGCACACCCCTGTACCTGCCACCATCAAAACACAAAGTCTTATGTGCTGAATCCTCTAAGTTTTTCATATCCTATCTGCTACCTTGTGCTTTGTAACTCTTGTTTCCATCTCCTCTGGTCTGGGCTGCCTCCCCATCCCCTCAGCATTTCAACATCTAGCTTTACCTTCACACAGTTCCAACAAAGCTGGGGTGGTCATGCACAAGGGCCATGAACGATTGCTTTCCCTTAATCCTAATCATAAATAGACACACTTTGCTTCTGTCTTGGCAAAATAGCATTTTCTGATTCTGCAATAGCTCCACTTCACAGACAAAAGTGTGCCATGCATCAGCCAATAAATTACCCAGTGTGGATCTATCCATGGCAGGCCCTTCATACTTAGAAAAATCTTCCTAATCCCCTTGAGGCTGTGGGAGCCTTAAAAAAATAAAAAAGAGCAACATACATCATCACAGAGATACTGCCAGCACACCTCTATGTGCATTGTCAGAGATCTTCCTAATTAAACATGCGAAACTGTACCTACACCCTGTGAGAGCTCAGTTGTGTAGAAGCAACAGTATGCCACATGTATGCATGATGTAGCATTTAATAGACATCAAACAACATTATAGCCACAGGATTGACATAAATTTCCCCAGTATTGAAACAATCATCCATTCTGAAGAAGAAACCCAGAAGGGCCTACTGCCCATCAGGACACCTCATTAGCCAGTTATACAGCACAGGGATTAGGGAGTGACATGACAGGTAAAATTCAGTGGAAACAGTGGTCAGAAGGAGTTACCCAGACTGTGGGATGCAAGGTGCCTCAACGGATGACCAGTAACCAGCTCGTCCAACATTTGCCCACTGCCATCACCACTAAAAATACCTGAGTAAGCCGATTTGGGGGATTTAAGCGCCAGAAGGAATAATCAGTGAGTACACAGAAAGACCTTCTGCTGGGACCACAAAGTAGGGTCTGTCCCCACCCAGACTTAATCCAAATCACCTCAGTTGTCTTCATTTGGTGCTGGTCATAGATGGAGCAGAGCATGTACCAGCTCATCCCAGAGGCACAGCACATGAAGGAAGAATATCCCCCACAGCACAAGCAGACCTGAACCTTTCAGATGACTGAGGTGGCCATCACCTGGTAATGTCTGTTAGCAAAACCTTCAATTTTTGACAGAAGTTATGGAAGCAGTTTAGCCAAGGAGCCCCAAAGCTCTTTGAGTCATTTCAGTAACTGGGAGTCTGGAAACACTTGGGCATTTTACACAAATCATCAGCTCCAAGTCAGCTCAGCAAAAATCTAAACATGGCACTCAACATAATGTACAAGCACAGTATGCAGAGAGGAGCTCATTACCTCTACAATGTCCTTCATTACATACTCTACAATATAACTTATTTACAATAAATACTGAACCCCACAGTTACACTCTGAAGCTCAGATACTGAACCCCACAGTAACACTCTGCAGCCATGGTAGAACAGAGATGTAAACTACAGTGAAAAGTAAACATTTATGCCACACCCATTTAAAAATGTATAGGTGATCTTTAGACAAATGAAAAATGAAACAAAATTCTTAAGAATAAATATTGCTAAATACCTGCAATCAGGAACAGCTCTCAAAAAGGCCTAATTAGAAGCATCTCCTCTGGTTAAATTATTATACAAGATTAGACAACCTTTTAAAGGTCAACCTCCAAAAATCCATAACCGCATGATCAGTAAAGTGTGCAGAAACACGCCACGGTCCAGCTGTCACTGGAGGAGGGGCAGAAAGACTTTATGCAACGCTGAAATGGTTTATGGACTGTAGGCAAAAGTTCAAAAATTATGTAGGAAAAATTACAAGGCCGTTAAAAAATATACTCCAGATCAACTGTAAGCAGTGAAATTGCATACCAGGAAACCTGTGTGAATGCTAAGTAGCAGGTCACATAGGACATGGATCACCACGCAATCACAGAAAACCATGAAATAGTTCTCAAAGGGGCCATCACATCCAGCCTGGAGCTTCCAGTCTGTAACTATCAACCCCATCCTGGCTGGTGTTTATGTAACCTTTTGTCAAAATCCCTCAATGGCCTTAAAATCTATGATTATGTGAAAAAGACTATAACATGCTTGAAACAGTTAGTGATCATTTAACAGACTAACAGCTAGTAATTATTCAACAACCTAAGTATCTAGCCCCTACAATAGCGACCACCGGGATGTATTGTCAGGTAGGAATTACGGCTTTTATTATATGAAAGTGTTATTCTTTATGTAGGAGCCATAAGCAGACCTTCTAAATTCACAGAAAAATATCAAGCGTTGCAAGTAATGTGCATTATTTACCAAATTGTATGCCTCATTCTAGGCTCTCCATTAACAGAATAGAGACTATATTGCTAGGTATAGCTAAAAAAGAGTTGGAAAATAAACTCTACATAAATTTTGAACAGGCTGCCAGTAAAAAGAATAAAGACATGGTAAATCAAGTAAACCTCCCTTCCCCCACTTCTTTTAAACTTACAAATGGTTTTCGTGTGTCACAGTTTTGGATAAAATCACAGCCTGAAAATTGATTATACCAAGTGTGCAAGTATCCAGGGCTTTATTTGCTATATGATAAGAGCTAAAGGCTGAGCACAGTACTAGGCAAAATTCAGGCCCTGTGAAAATAAAATGCTTTGTCATTGATTCGATACAGCTAGACTTTCACCCCAGAAGACTGGGAAATGTGCTGCAGTCATTACAAAAGGACAAAAATAAAGGAAGGTCTTTGTCTATATCCAAATTTGCAAAATTCTATATAAAGTATAAATCAGTTTTATTCAGACCAATGGAAAACCTCAGTGTGAACACATTTAAACTGATTTAGAGCTGATTTATGATTAAACACACCTTAAAATCAATTCCTTGACAAATTAAGTTGAATCAATAAACTTCTGGATTAAATTAGTCGTAACAGGTCTTTCTAGAGGCAATGCTCTCTCTGCTTCAATTGAATTGATTTAAGAAACCTGACTTTAATGACAGTGACTTCGTGTGCTAACACTCATATACGTAAGTATACATTCATTGGTCAGGGTAGAGAGACATTGACATGATTATAAACCTCTGCACATGAGGACTGATCAGACCAACATCCCGTCCTTTCCCTTGTCTCCTTTTTGATCCATTCTCAAGAATAGTGACCTTGTGAGCAATAGATTCATTTTGCTACTACTGAGCTGGATATTTTCACATATCATCTGCTGCAATCTGTCTGTACCACATCATTTCTAGTTAAAGTTTCAGTTTGTTGTTATTTCTGCAACTTGAAATTCTTACACTGCATTTAATTCCCAGCTAGGACACTGATTTCAATCATGAATCACCTGGACTGCATACACATAGCAGCCAGCATAAAACGTGCTTTTCTACTGCTGACAAATTACCGGAGAGCGTTAGTAGTATGCCTGCTAGCCTGTCTGCAGGAAGGCTATTTCCACCGTGAAGTCCCACTCAAATCTGAATTGAGCTCAAAGCAGTTCAATTCAGATTTGGATAGCTGAACTGCAAGGCCTGAATCTACACAGTCTTCACTACACGAACAGAGTCAAAATCTCAAGTTGGAACCCTGAAATAAGCAAGAACGTTGCCCATATGCCTAGTATTGATACTGTGCTTGCAGCATCCCAGCAGACTGCTGATCTACTTCTTGCAGAGACAGCATTAAAATAAAGGCTCCAGCTTAATCACATGTGGCCACTGTGCCTCTCTGAAGCTACCTGAAGTGGGGAACTGCAAAATACTTTAGAGAAGTCTGCTTCTGCTTGACAGACACAGAAGGGATGTTTCCCCAAAATGAGATCATCAAACAAGAACTAAATCTGCCTCTAGAGAGCATCTGCTTAGTGCTCAAACCAATTCTCCTGTTGTCACTTTTTTTTTCTTCCTTTTAGTACTTTTAAAGAAAAAGCCATATTTCAAGAACCAAACAAAACCTCGTTATCCATCCAAAATGCTATCATGTCAAGTTCAAAACTCGATTTTCATTGAAAATGGCATGTAACGGGAAGAATGCATAACTCTCTCCCCAGACATACTGAACCCTAGGTGGTTGCCAGTCATTTCTTTTGTCCAGATTTTCTAGAAGAAATGAGAAAGAAACCCATATTACTAGAAGGATTGTAACATAAAAGCTTGATCCTAAAAAATCTGAGAAAGCATAGGATTACAATTTTAAACTGTTGTGCAACTCCAGCAGCAGAACTAGCAGGTATATCAGGTTTGAAATAATGCTCCGTTCAACAAGGTGGCACAAATATTGAGGTTCATGCTGTCTCACAAAAAGCCCAGTGGAGGGAAGGATTTATTTCCTGGAGATGAGCAAAAAGGTGAGCCTGCTGTTTATGTGAAATGATGTGTCCAAGCCATTTGCCTCTTCTATTTATTTATTTTTTTACTTCCGGTTTTTCTCTCCCAGAAAGAATGAAAACAAAGATAATTTCACTGGTCCTGCCCTCATAAAGTAACATGAGTATCTCTGTTTAGGAATGTACCTTTACTCTTTTCATTATGAGCTGGGTAATGGTCTGAAAGCCCATCCAGTAGACAAGGACTCTCTTGGGTCTCACAACACTCCCATGTTTTTGGGCATTAAAGCCACCAAAATATTCCCTTATTAATTGCAATCTGGGATTCTACCTACACAGTGGGGACAAAATGAAACTGTGGGGAGACCTGGCATAGGTCTCCCAGCATAGAAACCCCTCCTGATAAACAAAGAAGAGGTACACCAGAGACCCTTCCTGGTGGACTAGAACCTGGTTCAAGTCATATGCCCCAGCACTGCAGGACTTCCTTCAAAATTTGTCCTGCATCGGTAAGCATGTAATAACAAGAACTATGTAAGTGAAAGCCATGAAAGACTGATGGAGGAAGCCAAGAAAGAACCACAAAAGTATCAGAAAGGGATGTTCAGAAGGGAAAACATTCGGGATGATTTCATTGCATCTGCTGAAATTTAATATCCTGAGTCCCCCTTCTGGCTGCGAAGGGAATTTTACGTAGGAGGCAACCAAACAGGACACCATTATTGCTGAGGGAAATAGAGAAAATCAAGCCAGAAAAGTGCTCTGTAGAAGAGAAGCATACTCTTTTCACAGTATTACCTCATTCTGAATCTCCACCTCTCTACTGAGAGATGTCATAAAACCTAGCATGGATGAAAGAATTAATAATAACACAAAAATCCCAGTATCATTATACTGAATGGCTACTGTATTTTTCCCTTTTAATCATTTTTATTGTATCTGGAAAGAACTTAAGGTGGACTTTGGAAGTCATTATTTCCAAGTATGATCTTTTTGCAAAGTATTTTATCTCACCAGCTTCATGAATATCCAGTAGTACTTGAGCATACCAACGATTAAGAAAAAACAATATCAAAATAGCTTTTTCCTGGAGCCTCCAGAAGAATCAAACTATTTATGATGGAGTGAGAGGACGTGAACACTCAGTGAGATCAGGGAGGTGCGAAAGGGCTCAAAAGCCATTTTCATGAACAGCCTTGTTGTGAGTTGGGATCGTACAGAGGTGGGCTAAAATCCAGCAAAACATCAACAAAGTGATGATCTCCACTGGCACCTCCATCTGCAGCCTTCACATATCCAGGGCTCCCTGAGTACATACCAAACACAGCATCTAACCATGGAATTTCATATTTTCCTATCAAGAAAGACGAAAAGCTGCAGGGCCACTTGCCCTCTTTCCCACAGTCTCTTCATCCTAATCTTTCTGAGAAAAAAAAAAAAAAAAAAAGGAAGTTTTTCATTTTTCCAGTATTTCTCACTGCTCATGAGCTGGAATTGTTTTGACAGTAGTGAGAGGTTGACAGTTGTTAATCCCCAGGGCTTGCTTCCCTAGTCTTAAACATAATTTAAATAATCAGAGGAAGCACTGACCTAAACAACAGGTTTTAATCATCTTTTTTCTTTCTGTACTCCATTATTTTCCCAGAAAGAAAAAAAAATGAAACAAGATATCTTATTCATTACTATTACAACCCTCTTATTTGCTGTTAGACACAGCCTTTAAACTCAATTTGATAGTTCAGTTTTCCAATCTCTGAGGATATGCTGTCTTTGTCCTCCATTTATTTAGTCAGTAGTATAACTGAACATACACATAATCACGCTATAAATTCTTAGAGCTTTTATGTTGGAAAATATTGCATTATCTGCTATATTTGTTATCTGACTGACTATTGTGCAGAGGGATGGAGATTAAAATACAGAAAAAGAGAATTTTGAGATGACTTCCATTAGCTGAATCTGCTAGACACATGGGAGAGGAGAGAAGCAGAAATTTTATTAAAACATACTGTGAATTCAAATCAACAGACTTATTAAAGAAAGAAGTACTGGAAGTGATTTTCCGAGTCACATTTAAGTATGGACATCATGTCCTTAAGAAGAGAGAGGCATCTCATTATCAGGCATAGATTGGTAAAGAAAAGCACAGTTTTTTGCTGTTTTCAATCTTGTTCAGCAACTTCACATTAAATAAACTGGTCGTATCATAGAAATAACTGAAAAACATAAAAAAACCTCTCTCAATCAGTGAAGCAGATGAGTCTAGCATTCCAAAAAGATCTCAGACGAGTGAAATTTCTACACTTTTGGTTTTCCACATGGGACAGGGTGGGAATTTACATAGCTTTGGTAATTTTACACTCAGTCACCACTGGCATTGCATTCACATTAATAAACATGCTTGTGGAGTGGCTTACTGCACTTTATACTGGAGTGGGCAGCATCACATTAGAAACTGCTAAAATGAATGGTCCCTCACACATGATAATGACTCCAAGTGAACCAGGAAGAGGTTCAGAGAGCCATCGGCATCACATGAGCAGTCTGTCTGGCAGAATGTTTGTACCGTATCCCCTTTTATGAGGTGTGATATGAAATACTGTAAAACTGGATGGCTAGGCAGGGAGCTGTCCACTGGGGTAAAAAAGCAAGAAAATCTCTCTAAGGAAGGCACACAGGGTGTGGGAGGACAATAACACTCAGGAAAAAAAGACATCGCCCCTAATAGAAGTCAAAGTAGACTTGTGATGGAAAAGCTGCACAGGGTGTGTTTGGGGCAAGCACACAGAGCAGGGAAGAAAAACTTGGCAGAAACTGTCAAAATCAGCATAGTTTGCTCCCCAGCCCCCAAGATTCCCTTCTACACAGGCCCAAAAGCCACATATCGAGGAATGATAAGAGCTGTGTAATGTGACTACTCAACTCTCAAACACGCCCCAGGGACACGTGCCAAAAAGGTTCTACATAGAAATAAACCAAACCAGTGCATCCAGGTTAGGACTCCATTTTCAGTCATTCTCCTTGCAGACTGTTGCCTGGCCTCCAGCAAGGTTTTCCCACAGCCTAGTGTGAAGCACTTCTCCTCCACATCTGACAGAGGGGCAGCCTCTGTGCACCCTGTGGCAAGGGGGCTGGGAGAACCCCTTCGCCCCAGGCACACATGTGATGGGTGACAGTAGCACGCTGATGCCTGACATGTGGGGGGAATGAGTGTGTGTGAGGGGTTAATCAGGATTGCCTGTAGGTGTGTGTTTTGCCTGCATTAGTTAAATCCAATAAAACATCAAAGCAAACATATTCAGAGCTTGGGTGGCTTTATTTCGCTTTGCTGTGATTCACTCCCAAAGCAGATTCTACTACAATCCACTCAGAGCCACTAAACCCCAAACAGGAACCCTCACCTCCAGGGTTTCCCACAGTTGAACTAATTCACTCTCAATGCGAATGTTTCGAGTGCCTGGGCTGGACCAGCTGTAGGGCTGATCACCTGGACGATTCGAGCACAGCAGCCACTGGGCTGTAAATTCACAGTTTAGCTGAGTAATTTGCTCTTGTAGACAAGCCATTACTTCGACTTAAAAGCCCAACCAACTAAATCCCCCCCCTCTCCAATGCTTACTCAAAGTTGCTGTGACTCTGCTGTGGCCCATGATGTACCGCAAGGGTTCTGGCTCTGTGCACAAAAACAATTAGTCTGGGGAAATTAAATGGTGCTTTCTGCACACCTGTGGCTGGCTGCTCGCCCGTGCCTGACAGCGGAACCTCCCCCACACAAGCACTTGCAGGAACAGCCTGCCATGCCCAGGCTGGGCTCTCCCAAAAAGCTGTCAAGGACAATGGTGATATTTCTCATGCAGTTGAATGGAACCACTGGTTTGGAAAAAAAAAAAAAAAAAAGAAGAAAAAAAAAAGCTGCTCTTGAGGGTCTCTGCTTAGAAGATTTATGTTTTAAACAGGCAACAGCTAATATCAAGGGGGAACAGATACATTACCAACAAGTCATTTCCAAGCAGCTAATAACTGTTTCCCTACCCACCAGATCCTAGGATGCATTTTCAGGTTTAAACATAACATATACATTGTAAATAGCGGAAACATCTGGGGTTTATTATAACACCACTTTGCTAGCCTTGGGCATTGTACAACTCCCGCAGGCCACAGTTCACCCTTGACCTGCCAAACACGATTACTGTACTCAGGCAACTTCCCCTGCTCCACAGCTGCTCTCCTTTCCCTCCCCTCCGTCAATACTCATTACCGCTGTCATTACAGCTACCATCCTAGAGTGGCCAGTCAAAAACTTGGGTTTCCATGGTCACCGCATGCAAACAGCATGGCGTTGCAGGCAGGGAAAAGGTGGTGAGGACGGCCAGTGAAGTCGCTTTGCCTGCTGACCACGGGAGAAGAAGGACTACACAATGCCATCTGCATCGGCAGCTTTTTGCCTCCCCCCTTCCCCCCTCCCCCCCTTCCTTCTCTGTCCTGCTCATCCTGCCCTTGTTACAGCTTTGATACACCTCAAATTCCCTCATTTTCAAATCTCCAGTCTCCCACTGAGCCAAACGTGACCCTGTCCTGCTATCCCAGTACTCCTGTACCCTCACTTCCCAGCCACGTCTTGCTTCCCAAGATCCCTCCTCCCACCCTCCTTCCTTTCCTTGCTCTTCACTCACTCTTTACCTGCTGCTTGATACCCAATCCCACAAATCCTCCAACTGTTGTCCCATCCACCCTGCCCAACTTCTCTAACACTTCTCCTTTCCTCTTGAACATATTTCCAAGATGACTTCTCCTTGGCTCTGTGTAACAACACCTCAAGTACAACACCACAGTAGAGCTGAAGCTCTTTTCCCCTGAAGACTCAGCTGGAGCTAAAGACTTAGGCAAGGCCAAGCACCAAAAGGGATACATTTTAGGGCTGCTGGCACAACATTTGACTGCAAAACTTTATCTGAACCAACTCAAAGTGTGAATCCAAAGTACATCAGCTAACTTATGGTGTAGACACTCACCTTCAGAAATAGAGCGATGTTAATTCTAGTAGGTTTAGAGACAGGTTGAAAAAAAAATCAAAAAACAACAAAACCTAGTGGTGATTGAATACAACTTAGTGAATACACTTTAAAAGCCCATTTGGATGAGCTTTGCAGGTGTCCCTGCATAATCAGGCCACTCACCGCAGGCTCTTGCCTTCCAGGCATGCAGGAGCAGTGCCGTTGCTGCCTTCAGCTGATCCTCCCTGCTGGATGCCTGAACAAGTGGGCAAGAGAGCAGTGCTGTTCAAAAACACAGCAGAAAGAAAATACAACTTGTGCTCCCATCAGCTCCATCCACCTGATAACCAGGAACAAATCCAGATGTACACCAGCCAAATCATGACCAGCTGCACCCCCACTTACAATGCACAGAAGCATAACGTCTTTCCTATAAATCCTGTTACAAGAAGCCTCCTCAAGAGGTAATAGTCATTCTAGCAGCAGTATATCCATTTGCAGAGTGCTATCAAAGCTCCACCGCCACCCCTCCTTGATTAAAGCTTATTGATTGATGCTATATCCACCTTGGCCCTGGACTGCTGAGCTCAAGTGCTGGTACCATGCGGGGACAATGCCCTGACTCCCTCCCTCCCTCCCCTGCAAGGCAAAGGAGAGAAGCAAATTTCTGAAAAAGGCATCTGAAATGTATTGCCTTTTTAAAGTTTTATTACTCAGTAGCCTGTTAAAATCCACTATGTTAAGAATAATGATATGTAGCTTTGTCTTTTTTTTTTCTATAAATTTGTTAAATTCAATCTACTGATCAATCTACTTTAAACATCATCCTGGAATTATGCTATGGTAAAACAAATGTGCATTTAGAGAATAAATGGAATTGATTCTCTTCTGGAGTACAAGGCCTTCCTAAATGAGGTATTTAAATATAAACCCCAATCCCTCTCTGAAGAAGCACCTGGTAATTCACTTTTTGGATCAAATTGCAACTCCACAAAAACTTTATGACCTCATGTGGTCTTTCCACCCCCACATTCCTCCCTAGAAACATTATATACAGCATGCTTCAGGCAAGAGGGTTTATTACAAATGTAGATGGTGGTGCTGGGGAAAGAGATGCAGCAAGCACCAGAGCACTTGAGAACATGAGAAATGGGCAGCTGCTTAAGGAAGGACTCCCTCAGTTGCTGATACATTCATTCCTGGTCAAGTGCATATACTCCACTCCTGCTTGAAAAATCCTCCACACCCAATATTTTCCCTTGTCAAACAGGCCCACATGCCCATCCCTCACGCCATCCTCACGCATGTTCCAGCAACCATAAAAATAACCATCCTGACCAAATGCTGGGCTTGCCTCATATCCCACCTCCAGTGGTGGCTGATAGTGGGTGACAGGGAAAAGAGACAAGAAAAAAGGCGAGGACAAATCGCTGGTTGTGGTGTGCTTGGCTGTGGCGAGGTCCTCCAGGTCTGAGAGCTGCAGAGAAAGGAGGTATTGATGGGATGGGTGAGATGCTCGGGAGCCTTCCTGGTGGGAAGAAGAGGCACAAGCTGCTTCTCACCACTCCTGGCGGGACTTGGGAGTGGTGGGGAACCCTGGTTGGCTTGGGTGCCGGGGAAATTATGGGGACCAAGGTAAGTGGGCTTTTCACCAGAGAGAAAAAACAACCTCCAGGCAGTGTTACTGCAGCCAGGACTAACTCAGGTCAGCAGGATGGTGTGCAAACACTGTCAAGTGTAATCCTGTCTTACTGTTTTTATCTTATCTGTTCCCTGGTTACAGAGCCAGCAGCCGCCTTGGTTTTATGAATGGAAACAGCCTCGCAAACAAACTCTAGTTTTTAATACCCCGAGTTGTTGTTTATCCCTTAACTTCAAAGCAATTCATAGCTCGTATTTATGCTTGGGTTCTTTGGCATTGATTGGAAATGGACTGGCTTTTTCCGTGAAACTGATAGCAAGAAACATTGTGAAACATGCCATGAAACAAGACTATCGTGAGTCCTCCTGGTATTTCTTTAATTTGTCAAGGGAGTTTTTAACCAACTGCAGCTTTGAAAAAAAAAAATCAAAGGGAACTCACTATTCTTGACATTTCAACACTGCCCTGCTGTGAACCATGGTGGGGAGATTCCTGCTTTTCCATGAAAAGCTTGCTTCCCAACACTGTCAAAAGAATATGTGTTTGTTCCTCTCAAAAACACTAATACAGAAATAAAAGAGTTATTTGGGAAAATGCACTGCTTTCTCACAGTAGCTATCAGTTCGCTTCTTTAAAGACGGCAGTGTTTTCCAACTTTGTGCCATCCAGCTGTTGGCACATTTCACAGGACCACTCCCTGAGGGGGTCTGTCTAGGATCTCCAGTGTTTTTATGGAACCACAAGTTAAAAATGGCTTAGAAAAGAAGACTTTTCGTTTCTTGACACTTCCCCACTGGAGGAATTCTCTGATGTAATATAACTCTAGGAGGTCTCAAACACTTAAGAATTAACTCCTCTCTTGCTGCAGTTGTGATGGGCCAGTGTGTTTGTGCACAAGTCTGCGGGTATGTTTGCATTAATCTTTCTCTGGAGTAATTCTAGAAAGAAAAAATGTTTTTGCCTTCTCTTTGCAAAACCTAAGTAAATTAGGGTAGAATGGTTAAAAGCTATCACATTCCTGAGGTAAAGAGGATAAGATGAAAAAGGTGCAGAAACACCTGGAAATGTACCAGCACCTGACTTCACAGGTCAGCTGAGTTAAACATTAACCCTGCCAGCAAACATTCAATATTTAATTTAATTTAATTATCTTTCTCTCCCCTAACATCTCTAGTCCAGCAGACATGACACAGTGCATCATTTCAATTTCTTCCAAATACTGTTTCTGCAGGACAGAAGTCCATTTGTTATTTTCAGTTTAAATAATTTGCAGTGTCATTAATTGCATTTCCACTGGGCTCTTTGAGGACTTGTCAAAGGACACCAGAGAGGGCCTGCTCATGGTTCAAAATCCATAGGTATCCACATAGGCTGAGAGAAGAGAAAACCTAACTGCAAGCACGATATCTTCACCTCACACACAGCCCCAGCTAGCTCCACTGGCAAGTCCTTAAGTTGAAGCATGCAAACAGTCCCAGTGGTTTTCAAGGAGTTTCATGCATTCCTGACAGATCAGCTTCCTTGCAAGTAAGCTGGATGGCCAGGTTCCTTGCCAGACACAACTGTGCAGACACAAGTCAGGCAGATACATGGACACAGTCAGTCCACAACTACCCGTAAGGAAGAGGGTAGGAGTGTCTGAATCTACTGTTCTGTCTATGACCTAAGGCCCTGCTTTTGACTGCACAGGTGAATTTTGTCCTGTTTTGGTTTTTTTTTTTTTTTTTTTTCCCCTCTTTTCCTTCCCTTCGTTAGTACGTGTTTATTGGAAGCTCTTCTTCCTCTGGGGATCTGGCTTAAAAATCATCAGCAGCAACGTTTATTCTGCCCTACCCTGTGCATGCAGGTTTCAGGGATGCATTTAGGGAGAACTGCCTACACTGAAGTAGGTGACATCACAGTACATTCTTTGCCACTTAAACACGCAACGAAAGGGCCCTCCAAAGTGAACGTTTTTTTTACAGCTCAGAAATAGAAACAAACACTGACAGTGGGTGGCCTTGTGATCCTTCTTATGATGCCCGTGGACACCACAAAGTGACTAAATCTCCTGGTACAGTGGGAAGGAGAGCAGCACCTCAACCCAAACGGTGCTACAAATCAGAGCAGCCTTTGGGTTATGCCATCTCATGGTGGAGACAGCACCGGATGAGCAGCCACCCTGCCAAAGCACTGAGCAGCACTGCTTCTGGAGAGAGCCTGTCAAAATCATATGGTTTGACATCCCTAGGTCCAGGGAACACCTTGGATAGGTAAACAGAGGCCAAACATCATGTGACAGAAGAAGAAAAGACTTCTGAACACTTTTGTTTATGCAAGCATTTGAAGAGATTACAAAGAGTACTTTCACATGTCCTCCTGTCACTTCATTTAACTGACATGTTTGTGCCTTTTTGCCAGTGCCACGGAACTAACTTCAGGCAAGCTCACTATGGCAGTCAGCACTCAGCGCAACGCAGCACAGGAGCATCAACTGACTGTTAGGGAAATGAAGGGGAAACAGACGCTGACGAATCAACCTATAGACCCTGGAGAGGAGAAGAGCTTTCCAGACAAAGCAGATCACTTCAGCTTTGATGACACTTGCACACAAAGTTGACTTGAGGGAAAGCCACTGAAGTCTAGACTGAACCATGAGAAGCATTTAAAACCTACCGTCAGACTCAGCCATCTTCAGCTGTCTTCAGTGCCCTGGGAATCTCTTCTGAGGAGCTCCCCTCAAGAGCAACCAACGTCACTGGCAGCAGCTGTGCAATTATTTCCATTCCATTACTGTAAAATGCTTAGATTAAGCTACTATCCTCCTTTCCTTGACCTTTCTTATGGACAGCAGTGAAGACAACATCCCCTTAACACCAAGCTCTGCCTTCATGGATCTGGTTCCGCTCACACACTGTGCCTGAAGACTGGAGGCAATCTGGTTATTGTCAGTGGCTTCTGCCAGTCAGGTGTGAGCTGGAGAAGGGATGAGGAAGATAGCAGGCAGGGGACGGGAGCAAGGACACCAGTAGCTAAGACCACTGGGCTCCAACATATGTGGAACTGACATAACACTCAAGAGAGACCTTGCAGCTAGGCAGAGTGCTGACCATTTTGTGGTAGGATGTGCCCTAACCCTACAGAGAGGGTCCTCATGCAGATAGTTTTCAATGTAAGAGTGAGGATAGAGTGTGGTGATAGGTACCCTCACCCACAGATAGGAGAAATAATCAAGGAATAGCACTGGCAAATAACGTAGGACTGGGCCAGCATTAAAAGGATATTTATCTGTCCTAAGTGACCCTATATGAACTAATTGTAAAATCCTTTTTTTTTTTCTTTTTTCTTTTTTTTCTTTTTAATCTCTCAGCTAATTCACTGGAATGGTTTTCCAGTTTCTGACCTTGATGACACTTCACGCAGCCAAGAAAAGTTGTGCCTAACATCAATTTCACTTCTGCTGACAATCAATTTCTTCTCTCCACAGTTTATTTTGTCATTCAGCATTTGAACCGAGCCTTTTGCACATTTGAAGCTCCCTTTCGTATACCACGCACAATGCTTAAGGCAAAAAAACATTCTTCAATCAAAATGTATCAGCAGAAAACAAGATGAGGCCAGGACCACTGGAACCTACAAAGTTAAGTTTGTCAATGACTTGTGTAGAAGGTCAGACTAGAAGCCTAGCAAACACAGAAAAACTCACCCATTCATTTCTGCATCCATCCCACAGCTTTCGGTTGAACTATAGCACACATTTCATAAAAGATACCAATCCGTGCCTCAGATGCTATGAGTGACAGAAAATCTTCCACATGCCCATACAAGTAGTTCCAATGCAGAATTGCCTTCACTTCTTTTTTCTTTTTTTTTTTTCTTCTTTTTTTTTTTAGTGCCTTTTACCTAGACTCACTAGTGTACTGGCAGCTCCATTCATTCTCTAGAGCTCCCACAGAGAATACACTTCTTAGAGTGTGCTTTACACCTCTGCATTTCTAGTCCGCTCTTTCCAAGAACAGGATGAACTGGAAGCTTCTGTATTTTCATATTAGCTATCTTCTCCAAAGGTAATTTCTCCTGAGATAATCAGGACACTACTATAAAGCTGGTATGGTTCACTGCAGAAGAACAGCAGAGGGCAGAAACAAGAAGGAAACACTGGCAACCCTAGGATGCCAGTTTATATTTCTCTCACTGAAATATGGTTCCACATGACCAGTGGAAATCAATATGAATGCTACCTAAAAAGAGTGCCCATATTTTTGTCCTTGCTGCAATAGACATTCCCTTCTGGGAAACCCATTTGCACAGACAGAACGAAATCTTTGTACATGCCAAAAAAACAGGGCAGGAGATGGGCTCATGTTATCTGTATGTTACTTTCTTGTGTCTAGAATGGCCATACATCAGGAAACAGGGTGCTGTGTAAAAAGAGGTTACAGTCAAAGTTGGGAGACTTGTTTCTGTTCCGGGACCAGACTCAGCTATGGTGTGACCCTGGACATGCAGACTGTAGGCTCCTAGGCAATAGGAGCTTGCTTTTAGACTGAGCTAGTTTCACAGAAGGAAGTTTGAGGGATACAGACTTCAGTTAAACCTTGAAGCACTATGATGACACAAACATCAGTTTATTTGGCACAATTCAAGGATACATGCAAAGAATTATTCACAATAACTGGCTCTGTTTCATTTACTGCTGTCCATTTCAAATATCAAGCAAAAACTCAGAGTAATTTTCACTGCTGTTTGATATTCAGGTGCAATATAACACTGACAGAATAGCCTTCCCCCTTCACCCCGCCTTTTTTTTTCCCCTACTTTCAGAGTCCAGCGGACTTCCCCAAAGGAAAACTAAAGAGTCTGTCGTTGTGGAAGCCAACGATCCTGCTAAAACATCACACACACACAGAGACATGCACACACATATAATCTCCCAACACAGGATTTAAAATTTAACTCTCTGGCACTGACTGCAGAGGGAACAACCTCTATCAATCACCTCCACAAGTGGATGTTACCAGGACTCTGTTTAGTCATCTCAAGTATGCATTCATGCTTCTGTAACTGTCTTCAAAGGGATTAACCATTAGCCATAGGACATGGCATGTGGTTGACTCAGGGGTGAAATGAAAGCTGTTAGTGCAGGAGAAAGCCACCGAGCAAGGCCCAACCTGAGTCCAAGTGCTGAATGCCAAGCCCAAACTGACTGACCTGGATTCCCCCTGCTTACAGAGGTGGAAGGACCATCAGCTCATAAAACCTGAGGAATAGATGCACAGAGGGAATGAGGAAAGATTCCCAAACGAACTGTCACAGCTAGACTAACATCCCTCTCTCATCATCCCTGACTCGTGGAGCCCATGGATTCCCTGTCAGAGCTAGGAGTCAAATGGCCCACAATGAACAAACCTGGCCAATTTCTCCCCAAATCCAATGCTCCCAAAGAAGTTACACAAGCAGAAATGCAAAAACAGACACAAGTAGTATTGTGTGCACAAATAAAAATCCAGCAGTGGTTTGCGTTAAAGGTCCTTATCTGTCCATTATGAAATATCTTGCTTTACTTTCCTTTTATATATTTTTTTTCTTTTTTTTTCGCCATAAACAGAAACTGAGCAGATAGGAAGGACAGGAGGAAGGAATGGATACAAAGGGGCGAGAAAATAGAAAGGAAAATGAGGGAGGGAGAAAGGGAAAGAAGGAGGCAGAGAAGGAGGGAGGAAAGAGGGAGAAGCCCCCGACCCTGCCCCTCGCCCCCCGAGCTGCCATCCTCGCTCCATGCCGCCGAAACCCGTGCAGGACCGACCCGCTGGAAGCCGTCCCCGCACGGACCCGGGGGTCACGGCGGGGTCCGGGGTCGCCCCCTCCCCGTGCCCCCGCGGGGCCGCGGGCGGATGCGCGCTCCCGCCGCACCCTCTCGCGGCCGCCGCCGGCAGCGGCACCGCGGCGCATCCCGTCCCGAGACCCCCCCCTCAATCCCTCTGCCCGACAGGCTGCCAGCGGGAACTCCCCCCTTTACCCCTCTCCTTTATTATTTTGGTTATTATTTTTTTATTATTATTTTCGTTATTTTTAAAGCAGCACTTCTGCCAGACGCCACCGTGAGCATCGCGCGAAAGCCCTGAGAAAGCACCGAGATTTCTCCTCTCC
The DNA here is from genome assembly GCF_964034855.1 of Anser brachyrhynchus. NCBI lineage: Eukaryota > Metazoa > Chordata > Aves > Anseriformes > Anatidae > Anser > Anser brachyrhynchus. Next base: position 47,350,127 of record NC_137697.1, on the reverse strand, counting down.
CGGTCGTCCTGCCCGCAGCCCTGACACTGGCACCGTAAAACTCTTCAAGTGCGCGTCCCTTCGCCGCTAAATTTTCTCGGTTTGTACCGAGACCTGCCCCCAGGACTTGCCCTCAGTGTGTTCGTGGGACCAACTGAGGGTTAACAGAAAGGCTTCAAGCACATTCAAGCAGTCCTTTGTACAGCTAGAGTGACTCACACAAAATATTGACACTTGGTTTGTTTTCTTGTATCATAACGGAACACGATAAACTATCAGTACTGTTAAAGGCACATTCACTCTTGTTACTTTTGGAATGTTAACAAAACACTGATTTGGTAAGAATTCATAGCATTTCCAGAGCTTCTGACACTCCATGACATGATTGTTCTTCGCTGTTTTGCTCTTGGTTAGAAGTACCTGCCTCAAAGGACTAGCGGATGCTTAGGGACAGATGAAAAGATGATGATGAGGGAGGGCGATGCTTGGAATAAAGTTTTCCACAGTTTAGCACTTAGCTCTCCTTATTTTCAGAGTCACAAATTGCCACTTTGCAGCCTAAAGTAGAAGCAGCTGTCAAAAGATGCTCGGCAGCTCCTCTGTGATTTTTGTGGCTAGAACTTCATGAACCGAGCACCCAAAATGCTTCCTTGAAAACCCATTGATCCTGGGGAAAAGATGAAAGTGAGCTGCCCTGAATAGTGAGTGCTGAAGTCTTCTGAAAAATCAACCATGTAGGATTTAATTTTTTTTTTTTTTTTGTGGGGGGGGGGAGGTGGAGAGCAGCTTCAAACTGTTTCACCCAACTTTTTTTTTTCTCTTTTTTTTTTTACAGTTCTTGCATTTCCAGAAATCCAAGAAGAGAAGCCCACGATTGCAAATAGACAAACTCAGATTTGAGTGTCAGCTCACAAGCTTTGCCAGAGATTAATGCTTTAAAATCCTTGCATAGCTTAGCAGATCTTGGCATTTCTATACCCAAGATAAAAATTTTACTCAGCCTTCCCCAGCTATCAATATTTGCACAAAATTCAGAAGTTTCTGCATGTATTTCACACGGGGAATGTCTTTCTATACACATGCAGTATTTACTGGACAACTGTAGTGGTATGTCCTCACAATTTTATTTGCATTCCCATGGCTACAACCAAGTAGTACTTGTAGTGTTAAGTCAAAAAAGGTTGAATGGTGACTAATCTCATTTATTCACAAAACATGAACATACTCGCATGCTTTTTAAAGGATTCATTCTCAAAATTGCTCTGAAGATTGTGTGGAATGTTTGGAGCATTCAGGCATTGTACACAGGTGGAGAGGCTTTCCTCCCCAAAAAAATGTACAGGCATACCAACAGTGCATAAATATTTTGGCTCGGAAACAACAGAAGTTGTCACACCTTACAGTCATGATTTTCCTCTAGAACTGGACAACTTTTACCAGAAATCACATCTCCCAAGCCATCTCCAGGGCTTTTGTCTTCAGTTCATGCTAAAATCCTGACCTGTCTCCTGACCTCTCTTTATCAGTACTGAGTATCTACTTAAAGATAGCAAGTCCCAGACTGAGCTTTTAATCCTTCCAACCAAGCCCTGGACTGCACCTCAGTCCACAGTGTGATCATCACCTCTTCCTCCATCAACCAAGCCTGTGATCAGAATGAAGTCAAAGGTGATGCTCATCACACTCATCTCATCTGAACTTTGTGCTCTTTATTCTTCCATGTTGTCTCAAAGCTCTAGCGTTTTGCCCAAGTCTAAATTAAATTTCTCATCAGGAGGTACTTTTGATGTCAATGACCATGCTCTCCCTTCTCTGGGCTCTGCAAACAGGCGTCTTCAGAACAACGCTTCTGAGGTCACCTCACTGAAATGATGATTGAGACCCATCCTTGCTGCTCATCCTTCTTCCCCCCCAACAAATTTGTCTTTCTGCACCACCTGCCTGCAGACCCTTGCTCGTCCTACCATTGCTGCTGAAGCAGAGTGGCTGGCATAACCTGCAGCCACAGAGTCTGCTGCTCTGGCAGCATTACCAGTCTTTGCACCCATCAAAGTGTTCCTCTCAGGAATGCCTCATGCCCTCTCATACCCGGTCCTCAGGTACCAAGCCCAGCAGCCTCTCCCTCAAATTCTGCACAAAGCAGAACCTACCTGAAAACTTACATTCCCCATGGTATCTGCAAACACTTGACAAAGGGGCTTGGCAGCTGATGCATGGGTGCACCACCTTGTTTACCAACACACAGCTCTCCCACAGAGGGGTTTTCCCTGCACTGATTCTTTCCTCTCACTTCACAGGCACCATCTTACAGGGTCCAACACTGAGCTTCGTCTGGCAGAAGGTTCAAGGGCTGAGACATGGTGGTCTCAGTCCCAGCCTCCCCAGGTCTGTTATAACAGCACCTTGAGTGCTCACGGGAGCGGTGCCTCTGGAGGCATTGCTTCACGACCTTGGCTTCCCTGCACGGGGTTTCTCTGCCCAGGCTGGATGCATTCTGAGTACGCTGGCGGTGCCCTAGGAAGCCCCGCTGGCAGCTTTGTTGGGCCTGTCTGCAAACTCAGTTGGCATAGCACATCAGTGAAATCACTTGGAGAAAAGCTGCGAGCTTCTGTCAATTCGTAATACTCTGTCCTCAGTTTTCCACCCCCCTGTATTTATCATGGCCTGGAGTGCCCTGTTGAAGGAAGATATGATCACTCTGGACTTTACGCAAGCCAGATAGAATCAATTTGTTCAAGACCATTTGAAGTGAGGGGAAAAATGTTCTTTTATATAATTTTAGTGACAAAGAAACCATAGCAACATGGGCCTCCCCAAGCTTTTGTTACCAAGCCCAGATTTCACCTGGGTAATGGAAAGCATGAAGATTTTTATTTATTTTTATTTATTTTTCCCCATAATGCTCTAATTGGGTATCTTCTTTAACAGGAATTCTGGAGTTCACAGTATAGTTATGAGAGAGTATAGGAAAGAAACATATTTCTATACAATTATTTTTTAAATGATAAAGCTGATTCTTCACCTGGTGTTAAATCACCAATAAAACAATGCTTCTTGGCCCAAGGCTAAAGCGATACGTGAAATATGTGGACTGATACAAGCAAACTAAACCTAGAGAAGCTACAATCAGGAACACAGCACTAAACAAAAACCTTAAGATCTGCTAAGGACTCCTGTGCTAGTGCATGGATCTTAAAACTGATGACCATTTGTAAGCTGATGTTTTTCATATGGGAGAAAGCCCACAAGCAGAGATATACTATGGGTAGAGCAGAATGCAGCAGAGAAGATGACAATCCCTGACATTTACTTTTAAGAAAGAAGGTAACTAAAACCCCAGATGGCTTCACTACATCTTAAACTGCACATCCTAAGCACACGAACTGATCACCAGGTGCCTAATTTCTCACTGCAAAACTGTATCAGTGAAAAGGAGAAACTGTGGTTCCACCAAAGTCAGGAGGCCTTCATATCATCCCCTGTGCACACTGTTAAACAATGTGTGTAGCCTAGTCATTAATTCAAGCTCTAATAAGCTTGAGCAGAGAGAATAGAAGACAGCTACATGAAACGTAAAACTACTCCCTTGCTATACTTTACATTAACCAATCTTTCTGCTCTTTCTCTTCTAAAGAGCTAGTTCATATTCTAAGCTCCCCCAAAACACAAACTATCCTTAAATAACAGAGCAGATATGGTTTATAAATGCAACATCACCAGCATGACTTTGTTTCATTGTGAGTCAAGTGTACAGTGATGTCTTTAGCTGTATTTAATTCTCCTCATTAGATACTGTACCTGCAAACACTGTGCATGGATTAGCTACACATGTGAATTACCCTGCCGCATGCACTCATCTTAGAAGGAGTGGGATTTTAATTACATAAGATAGAAGAATGCTCAGTTCTTGCCCACACAGGAAACTTTTGACTAGTAATGTCAGGTAGGGATGAAGGCGGTACTCTTTCAGACTGGCAAAAACACTCTGGCACTTTGGAAACCCCAGTTCACCACTTTCCAGAAAAATGGACCCTTTCTGGCTCAAACACTGCCATATTTGATGCCATGCCGCTCAAATCAGAGGCACACAAACTCTCTGTAGTTCTAGCAAAGCCTGAAGACCTAGGCATGATCTGAACCCTGCCTTGGAGAACCTCAGACTACACTTGCTACCATGCAGCGTTTCAGATAATGGCAAACTTGGTCAGACCACAGCACCAGCAGTGGGCACTAAACATATGTGGATACCTAAAATCCAGGTGATATATGCCTGCACAGATCTTCCATGCTCTTATTAATCTGGTGTCCCACACACGAGAAAGAAAGCCATCTTCCCAAAAAGCTCTGTCTAGTTCAGAGTCAGGCTGGTTGGGTTACTCAAGAATAGCCCCTCTGGTTCACAGCTCCTTCTCCTGCTCCTTCCTCACCGGCACAAGTGCCCAACTCAAAGCACCCGGTGCCTTCCACGCCCAGCGGAGAGCCGGACCCAGCTCCCAGAGACTGTCCCTGCTTCTCCAGTGCTGAGCTTCTCCAGTGCTGAGCAGCTCTGCTCCGCTGGAGTAGCAAACTGTCCATGGAGCAGAAGAAAGCAAGCTCTCCTACAAGAACGGGATGGGACACCACGGGACCCCAAGGTGTGCACAGTCAGAAAAAGTCTACCTCCTTCACGTTTCCTTGTCAGAGATTTCCTGTCACAAATCCTCCAGCATGACACTGCCCTCATGTTTTCTGTGTCAACCACAAAAACAAACAAACAAACAAAAAAACCCAAACACCTCAAACAGCCCAGTTGTTGCTAAGTTTTTCCCAGAGGTTTTAATGTTACAAGAGACAGAGTCCTAATGGAGTGAGAGAGAGAAACAGCAAGAAGGTCGCATGAAGAGTTTGCCCCTAATTTGGTGTAACAAGGGAAACTTCCCCTGCTGTACCTGAAACTTTCATTCACACACACTGTTGGGCAGACGCTGGGTGAACTGGGTGTCTCTCTGAGAGGCACAGAGCAGAGGATGCATTGGGCAGTGCAAGTTTGTAAAGATTATTAGCCCGAAGGGATACCTGCTGCAGCTGAATCACACATATCCTCCCTGAGGGCTGATGATTAAACTCTAGAGCTGCATCATGTTGGTCATGATGCACTAAGCAAAATTAACTTAGGTGTATTTAAAGAAATTTACCCTTTTGGGCTTTCTGTCTGTCTGTTTAGTGGAAGGAGAGAAAAAAGCAAAGAAACACCTAAATGAGGCAACAGACTCTGCTCTTTGTGGGCTTCTTTTACCACTATTTCCCACCAGTAAGAAAGAATTCAAACAAATAATCTGACCAATAACTCCAGGTGCATAATACTGTTGCAAAAAGCTACCTCTTTGTATGTACCTCTGCTAAACTAGGTGGCATAACAGGAGCTCTCTAGGAAAAGCATCATGTGCTCATGTGTGTTTGTACAGCACTCAGAAGTCTTGATCTTGATTGGGGCGCTTGGCTGATAGAAATATATAACTATGGTGAGTGAGGCAGCACGCTCGGCTGTGACCCTGCCTTCGGGTAGGTTCACAGAGAGCCGCATCCGTGGACACCTACAATGGGTCTTACTGGCACAAATCCTTGCACTTAATACTGGAGAGCCATAAGGCAAAGAACACGTGCTGCTCAGCGAGCAAAAGGTCCTCTCTGATCATCCCTAAGTAAATAGCTGCAAGTTTAGACAAAATGCTCAGCACGAAAGTTTGCCATCTGTTCAGCTCGGCTAAGTGCTTCTTGGGGAAAGGAGGGGAGAGAAGGGAAGGTGTTTTGTAACGGGAGATACACCCCCCGAGAAAGAAAGAAGGAAAGAGAGAAGGAGGCAAAGAAGAGAGAAAGAGAGCAACAGCTGGCCGAGAGCCGCCGAGGTCTGGGGCGGGCGGCAGGCCGGCGGTCAGCCGGCGATGGGGCAGCCGCTTGCGGCCCCGCGGGTGCGGTAGAAGCGCGTTTTTTCCGCGCAGCGCGGTCCCCGCACCTGCCGGCAGGCTTACCTGTGGCGGAGCCGGGCGCCTCGCCCTCCTCCGTCGGAGCGGGCTTCTTGCCGGGCCCTTTGCCTTTCCTCCCCTTCTTGGCTTTGCCATCCTTCTTCTTCTCGGCCATCCCGGCTCCGGGCGGCCCCGCGCTCCCCGCCGCCGCCGCCGCCGCCGTCCCCGCGGCCGCCCCCTCCGCCGTCGCTGTCGGCTCCCGGAGCGCCCGGGGCTCCAGCATCGCTCTCGCCCGCCGCCGCCGCCGCCTGGGACTTGGAGCAGCGAGTTCCTTGGAAGTTTTTGGAAACTCCTCTCCGGGCCTTTTTCCTTCACCCCCCTCCCTCCTCCTCCACCCCCTTTTTTTTTTTTTTCCCTTTCCTTTCTTTCTTAATAATAATAATAATAATAAACTCCAGCCCACATACACACCCCCTCGGCACACGCCGCGCTAATGCCCGCCCCGGGCACCGCACGCTTGCTCTCGGGAGGAGCCTGCACGGCCCCAGGGTGTGGGGCGGCCCCGGTCCCGGCCCCGGCCCCAGCCCCGGGGAGGGCGCAGGCACCGCGGCCCTGGCGGGGCAGGGCAGGGCAGGGCAGGGCAGGGCAGGACGGGTCGGGGGGCGGGGGTCGGGGGGCGGGTGTTGCTGCCTGGGGCCGCCCCGCTGATCGGCGGAGCTCGGCGGGAGGCTCTGCCGGCAGGCGACCTGCGGGCAGGTCCCGGGGAGAGGCGGGGGCGCCCCGGGGTGGGGGGCACGGGGGGGAAGGCGGGTGCAGCTGCGGTGACCCCTCAGGGTGCTTGCGTGCTCCCACTTACGCACCTGCTTAAGCTGCGGCTTCCTGCGGGGTTTAGCGGCGGTACCACCCCCCCCCCCCCCTCCCCCCCGGCTGCGGCGGATGCTCGGGGGAAGAGGGATTTGCAAAGGCTCGAGTGCAGCCCTGCACCTGGTGCTGAGCAGGGGGATCCTGCCCCGGGAAGGTCTCACAGCGGCAGGGACTTGCGTCCCTTGCTCTCGGTGCGGGTCCGTTCCTGCTTGTGTATCCCGCCACCGGTAGGCACGGGAGAGCTGGTCAGGTAAAGCCTTCACCCCATGGGTGAAACCGCACCCAGTGCAGCCATACCTGAGAGAGCTCTGAAGTACTGCTAACAGTGGAAATGCACCGGTCTGAACTTCCCTATCGTCTGGAAAACGTGTCCTAGAATCTCTGTATAGGGGTGCTTGGCTAACCTGAGCCGCCTTCCCCGCTGGAGCAGGTAATTACACAATTAGGCAGGAAATGCAATGCTCCGAGAAGTTTTAGAAAAGATCTGCACGATCTACTTGAAACCTCTCAATGGAAGTGTTTTTTTTTTCTTTTTTTCCCGTAGGCTTGGAAAGGTTATGCAATGGGGAAAAAAAAAAAAAAAAACAAAACAAACAGATAGGATCAGAGCCTAAATCTAGGATTGCTACTTAGCAGTTCTTAGTGATTGACTCTTGAGGAGGCTATTCTACATGTCCTTTACACCGCAAAAACATTTACAAAAACCACCATGCACAAAGGGTGCTATAGGATTGTTTGCCAGTATTATTTGATAGAAAACATTCAAAAAAAACTTCCCAAGTCAGACCCTAAGAAAGATTAAACACTCCAAAATTGATAGACACTGAGTTCCTCATCTTCTCTGTCTGCAAGTTTTAGGGTTCATTTTTTCCAGATATTTCCCTGGAGGAAGAAGTTTTTGGAGGAAGTTGTGGTTAACCACTGATACTGGGATTTCAGCATTTGAACTTTGGAACAACAACAACAACAACAAAAAAAAAAACATACATTTTAAAGTTGTTTCTCTATATTAAAATAAGAGGGGTGAATAACTGTGATAAAGCAAAGGAGTAGACAACCAAAGTGGCCTGGCAGTGCAGCATCAATGAACAAATCAGACCATGAAAAAAGAAGAAAGGGACATGGGCACAATTCCTGACATAAATATTTCCAGAAGTTCCAGAATACCTGCTTCTCAATGCATTTGAGCAACATCTTTTATTTCTTAACACGCCGGGTTATAACATCCTTTCGTCAATGTGCTGAACAGAGAACGAGGGAAACAACCTCGGCCAGGGAGGGGACAAGAAAGCACATCTCAGAACAGCTGGCGACGGCGAGGTACCGCTGGCGGCAGTAGCTCTGTTTTTCCTTAAGGGGTCACTACTCAGCAAGGAGGGAGCCTTCTTTGGCAAAATGCAAGATGCGGTGTTCGGTAACCGAGTGTACTTTTAAATAATTTGGATATGACCTGGCTTTCTGTACTCCGCAGAATTTAAGTGCTCAAGGTAAACACTACCTTCCGGCCGTGTTCACCACTATTAGATAACTCCCGGGGAGTTATCAGCATTGGTGTGTTGTGAGCAGAACACGGGTCGGACCACTACCACTGGGTTTTTTTTTGAGGGTCTGCTACTGTGACAAGAACCCAAAAGCCTATGGATTCGTCCACAATTAAGGCCTAGAAATGAAAGGCCTAATTCCCGATTCCCTGTCACTTTCTCTGCTAGAAATGGGAGTCATTTCTTCAAAAACATACCAGGAATCTGCCCCAGAAATAAGCCTATAATTTCCAGAAAGATGTGTATTACTCATTTTAGGCAACATGTCATAGACCAAAGGTGAGATTTGCTTCTGCATGCACCCATGAGAGAGAGTCAGGAGTTGCTTACAACACTGAGGCCTGTCTCTCCTCCTTTGTTGCTGCCAGATGTGAGGTACTTTGTCAGAGCTGGTAGCAGCCGATTTAACACCTTTAAGCACTCCATCAGTTCCTGCATTCAAAGGCCACTTAGGACTCCTTGAGTTAGGTGGATGAGACCATCTACACCATTTCATTGCAATAGGAACCATAGCTGAGGTCTGTTGCGTGGCCTCCTAAAGATTACACAGATGCCCAGGGGGTAGAATTCAAATTCTCACATGCATCACTTCATCATAGGACAGGAAGAAGAGACCTACCCAGCTGTCACCACCACACAGCACATAGAGACCATGTATGGAGTTTTACTTGTTCATCTCCTTGCTTTCTTCATCTGAACTTCCTCAGAATAAAAATAAAGCTCTGCCTATGCGCCAGCTCACCCAACTATTGGTAGTCTGGTTACTCTGGACTCTCTGGACTTCGTGCAATTATTTACATCATGCAAAGTGAATGCGGAATGCTGCTAAGTCTAATTTTTCACTTACATAAACATCTTTACAAAATGCAATTCAGGGCAAAAGAGACTGATCAGTAAACAAAAATAAATAAAAAGTGTTCCAGAGTAACAAACAGTTGAGTAAAACGTCAACAATCTGATTTGCTTTTTTCTCTAAGCTCCTTTTTACAAAAGCACTGGCCATACAAAGGGAGCTTAACTACAAATACTCTGAGTCTCCAATGCCCTACCAAAAGTGTATAAAGTGTTTTGAGACATTTTTTATTTTTATTTTTTTTTAACAGAAAATGCACTCATTTGGTTCCTGAATCAGTAAAGCTCATGGGTTAACCCCATTCACATGCTACTCTTAAATCTGTCTGAGGACTGCCAATTTTTTTTCTTTACATTTGATTTTCCTTTAAAACACATGAAGATAAGTCAAATTTTGGACTTAAACCTAAGTAAAAGTTAAAGCTGCTTGTTGCCACTCCACTGATGGCAGAAAAGAGTATGAAACATCATCATAAATTGAAATAAAAGGTAAAGATGTACCCTACCATAACTATGAACAAAATACATTTTCATTTTAAGTTGGACTTGGAAGTTTGTCCATAGCTAAATAACAACTCTTTGACATCTGTTCAGCTGGGTCAGGACAACAGTAGCTTTTGTTCTACTGACATTTTTAAAGCTGCAAATCTTGATTAAACAAAAGTATCCTAACAGCAGTATAAAGGTCAAGCTGACAAACCAACATCTTTGGCAACAGCAGCAATCGTGACAGGTGATGACGTCTCACTAACGTCTCTTTTCAGGAAATGGCACATTTTGGAGTTGTTTGTACATGTGTCTGTATATACGTTGCTACAAACAAGACATGATAGCCTCCAATTTACCAACAATTTTTATGGACTCAGTTTGTGAATGTTCAGGAAACTGTTACAACAAGATAAATGGATCCTTTAACATTTCCTGTTTCAGAACTTTTTAGATCTTCTCATTACAACTGCTAGTCCCATTAATGTGCAATGTGGAGTGCATGAAAAGAATATTTTTGTGTATTAGTGAATATAAGCTTTATTTTAATTAAAAAACATATTAAGCTCTAGTTCCTACAGGCTACTACACTGCTGAAAAACACAGAATCATTGAATCATTTAGGTTGGAGAAGACCCTTAAGATCATCAAGTCCAACCATCAGCTAGCACTACTACATCCACCACATAACCATGTCCCTAAACACTACATCCACATATCTCTTAAATAGAATCGCAGAATCATTAAGGTTGGAAAAGACCTTCTAGATCATCTTGTCCAACCATCCCCCTACCACCAATGTCACCCACTAAACCATGTCGCTAAGCACCATGTCCAGCCTTTCCTTAAACACCCCCAGGGATGGTGACTCCACCACCTCCCTTGGCAACCCGTTCCAATGCCTGACTACTCTTTCTTAGAAGAATTTTCTCCTGATTTCCAACCTAAACATCCCCTGGCACAACTTGTGGCCATTCCCTCTGGTCCTATCACTAGTTACCTGTGAGAAGAGGCCGACCCTCAGCTCCCCACACCTTCCTTTCAGGTAATTGTAGAGAGCAATGGGGTCTCCTCTGAGCCTCTTCTTCTCCAGATTAAACAACCCCAGTTCCCCCCTAGGGATGGCAACTCCACCACTTTCCTAGTCAGCCTCTCCAAAGCTGAACCACACTTTCTGTGAAGAAGTTCTTTCTCACATCTAATCTAAACCTCTCCTGGTGCAACTTGAGGCCCTTTCTTCCTGTTCAAAACATCACTGGTTATATCCAATAATATGGCCCCTGAAAATAAAGTAAATGAAAAGACAGAGAAAGTGAAAATATATTCAGATGAATAATTGTGGCAGCCTCTGTTTTAATCCACATCCACAAGGCAGTAAACTCCTCCAGCACCAATAGAACTAACAGTTCTCTCACTTCATTGATGTGATGAGTGCTTCATCCACACATTGTGTTCTCATGGAAATATGTATATATATATATATACATATGTAAGTGGATATTGAGAATTCATTTAATTTATATGTAGATATTCTCATTCAGGACAAAAAAAATCTTTAAGTTCAGACCAATTCACTGGGAAAGCTAATTAAGTCTAATCACATTAAAACCACTACTGATTAAAAATGCTGAAACAAAGCTTTAATGTGGTTTAACAAATTCACTTTAAGTGCACATCTGTTTTGGATCTAGACTGATGATAATCCCGGTCACTCAGAAGAAGCCCACAGGCCTTCAAAATTGGAGCAGCACTCTCCGGGCATGAATCCATGGTTGTCAGTGCCATCACACGTCTCTCGCTGCTGTGGCAACACGTCAGAAGGGACATCACTCCCAGCACCTTTGAAGGCTGCACCCACAAGGTCAGCATTCACAAACTGTGCTTTGACTTAGTTAGCCTAAAGGGTTCCCAAGAAATCCACTTCACACTGCCTTTACCCCACAGGATCTGTGAAGCAATCAGCTTCCCTTAGGAGTCATTTGATGCAGCACAAACATGCCGGGATGTGTTTTGCCTCCACTGCCACCCAAGGTTGTCACAGCCTTCTTCATGAAATTATCTCTGTGGAATGCAATCTGCAAGATATCTTGTCTTCAAAACATCCCTGTGGCCGTGTGGGGAAAAGAACTGAGAGGGGATTTAGACCCAACAGATCTCAGCTTTGTAGCTCCAAACTATTAATGGTCTGGTGACCAAAGCAGCACCCCGAAAGAGGCACACAGGCTCTCCATTTAGAGCATGGGGACAGTTCGGTGCCTGGCAGTGGGATTCATAACAGTCATGTCTGCTAAGCTGCCACAGAACCAAACGTTAGAAAGGTTAACAATAAAAGATGTCCCATTGAAGCTTAGGACACTTTTAACTCTGTGCTGAAGGGAAATGTATGGGGAGGATGGCAACAAGATGGACTCCTTCCCTCCTGCCTGTGGTAACAGCCTGATGATGGAAAATACCTTCTCCTTGAGAGGGAGAAACCTGAGCTCAGGTTCTTAAATCTGTCTGAAGAGATGTAAATGTACATCTCAACTCTCAGAAGTTACCAGACTCTTAGGCACTCAGGTCACAAATTTTGGCCTGGTGAAATACTTAGGAAAGAAGAAACTAGAATTCAGAACACAATATCTTTCACTTCAGTGCTCTGGCCACTGCCATGCTTCCCCTGCCTCTGGACCAGTGTGTGGCAAGACAACTGCAACTGGATGGACCAAAGGTATTTGCTCTTGCCTGAGAAAACCAACAGGTCTAGTTCCATAGGCCAAGCACACAGATGTACCTTTCTGTGTAGATTTCATGGAGAGCTCGGTTAAATGTCCTGCTTTTAAATGCAGCAATTGTTTGGATCCCTTTTTGTCATTAATACACAAAATGAAGGATGAGACTTCTCTCATCTCCATACCTCACCACATGCGTGTGCATACACACATATTCACAGCTAATTCTGAACTGCTGTGATTCAATGGCAGCTTCTGCTGCCCACGAAAATCAGTTAGACGATCAGCAGTAAACAAGAATATATTGCATGTTGGGAGAGAAGTCTCTCTGTGTGGGCTTTGTCTTCTCCATAAATCCTCTTACTTAAATCCTAAGCAAAAATGAATAAATACACTGTGAAAGAGGAAGTATAGTCACTCCAGCTTGGTTTTGAGGTCTTTCATCCAACAAGATAATTAAGATGTGCCTAATTAAAGCCTGAACCATTTGTAAAGTTTCCTGCTGTGCCTTATGTGTATAAGAAATTTATAGCATTACAATTTCAGCTAGCAAGTCTTGACTGTTTAGCTCAAGCTGTTAAAATCTTTGTGATTAATTACAATGTCCCTGTTTAAATCCCTGATTTAGCAGTCATCATGTTATTAAGCATAGGAGTATTTCTATGGTAACTCCCTTGCTTAAAGCTAGGCACAGTCTTAGGTACCTTTCAGAAATGAGGTTTGGAAAAGGTTCTTTTAGAAAGTTTTCATGCACTTGCCTTTCTAAGTGGAACTTTGGTTAAAATCTGTCTGATGTGCCCTTCCTCCAATCAGTTTCTCAGCTTCAACCTTCTCTGAAACTTTTCTTTGAGTACATTGTTTTCACTGAGTTGTTTCAGAAAGTTGCATGCTCTTCCCATCACAGCCAAGCAGAAGATAGTTTTGGTAGGCTTGCCTCAAAGAGAGAAATATGCTGTGCAGGGGTATAATTTCATGCTGTGAAATATGGATTGAAGTGAAAGGTTAAATAGGAAACTAGTCAAGTGGTAAATTAAAGCCCAGGGAAATCCAGTTATTTCAAGCCTTCAAAAATAATGTTTCAACATTGCGTTAAGTGCAGTACCCCGGTGGGTGGGGAGCAGGTGGGGTGTTTCCTGCAGACAGGCCAGTGCAAAACCTATTTATTTTTCTGTTTTGAACCCTGCCAACTGTGTGTGTATGTGTGTGTGTGTGGGAAACGCACCCCAAATACACCTGGGTGCTCTGTAGTTATCCTAAGAACAGAGCACCTGGCTGACAGACAAGAGCTGGGAGCATAAATATGGAAAATTACTCTCTACATGCCTGGTTCTTGTAGTCTGCTTTAGGAGTCTGCTCCTGGCCATTGTTAGAAACTGGATATTAAGCTGGACAGGCCTTTAGTTTGACCCAGTATGACCAGTTTTATGTACTTTTGTCTTGCATGCAATTTTTCAAGTGCCTGAGGATTCAACGGAGCATGATGTTTCATATTTCTGAAAGCATGTGGTGACTTCGGTGATCTGTAAGCGAGCACTGGTTGTGATCTGTTTATAGGAACTTGTTTCTTCTTCTCAGATTAAATACTTTCCATTTTTTTTCCATATGTACATAGACACAGTGTGAGGTTCTGCCACAGTCGTTCTGCCACAATTAGAGTCATCGGACCTCCATTGATGCTTTCTTTCTCCTGCTTCCTCCTCTTGGGACACCAGAAATCACCAGGCTATCTACCTGTTAGAAGATTGCCAGGGGGATGATGGAACTACATTGTAAAAGAACTTCTTTTTGTTTTCATGGCTGTGTAAAATCATGAATGAAGTTACTGTGTGTCGCTTGGTGGAGGTGGGAAAATAGGATTCAGCATAAAATATTAGAGCAAGGTCTAAATATAACTTTGTTTGGCAAAAGGCGTGGTAAGAAAGGTAGCGAACATAGTGTGAAAGTTGAAGAAAAATCCAGAGGTCAGATCCCTGAGGGTGGAAAATGCATTCAGTTCCTTTGAAGTCCACGGAAATAATGATTTACACTCCTGAAAATTTGTCCCTAATGCATCATGACTATTTCCAGATGAGTCCTATTTTAATACAGATAGCAAATATCCTTGCTCTTTGCTGACTAATTCCTCCCTTTCTAAAGGAACTGTGAGTGGCGAGTCGTGATGGAGACCCTCGGCATTGTAAGTGCTCTTATGTAATCAGACTGATGTGACTTCCTCGATAAAACTTTTTGCAAGGTGCTCTTTAGACAAAACTCAATCCAGATCCTCAGGTCACACACGTGCACACATATTCTCACACACAAAATACTACTCAGGATGCTGTGGGGCCACACAGGTCCCAGTAAATGCAGTACTTCAGCACCCTTGAAGGCCTAAATACATGTATATTTGGGGTTGTTTTGGATCACTGAAAAATTCCTACAGTGCCCTGGCTGCCAAGTTTCAGTGCTTAAAAATACAGATAACTGGGATCCGGGTACTTCCCTTTAGGGCAAAGATTTTTAAAAACTTTCATTAATCCTAACCCTAGGAAAACAATGCAGAGCTCAGTTGTCAGGGAATAAAATGTGTGGTGCCTGTGTCACTAAATTCTTTCAAGTGGTTTTAATTGACTCATAAAACATTCAAAACTGAGCCAAGACAGGAATCCTATTACCCTGAACATACTAGGACTATACGGCTTGCTATTAAAACATTGAATGTTGTAGGATCACCTCATTGAGCAGAAAAAGAATGTATTTTAATGGCAATTCCTTCTACAAGTTTATTCATGAGTTAAAGTCAACAATAAACATGCTTTTCCACAAGCTCAGACCTTGTTCTGTTCATGAATAACACATAGGAGGACTGTGGATATGCCAGTTAGAAGGGAGAACATGAAATTGGTATTTGCTAATTTGATCACTATGCATAGTTCTAAGCTGACCCATTAAGCAAACACATTTAATCCTATAATTTGCTCCTGAACTGTCACATGCACTGCAGAGAATTTGGTAATCCAGAGGCACCATCTCAGCTTTATGCCTAGCCACCTAAGGTACAACGTTTGAGTTCCCAGATGGGAAGGTAATATTATAAACAAAACCAGTCTGAACTTAATAATGGGACTGACAGTGGCCACTGTTTTTGGTGCGCACCGACTTCTGTTCTCTGTCAAGGGGTATTAACTATTCCTTCTTTTCCAAGGTTTCATTATCCAGCCAGGTGAATGAAGGACAGCCTCCTACTAGCTGTCAGTATTCCTTACGTTTGTCACTTGAGTCATGAAAGAGAAAAACACTCTACAGCAAAAGCAAAGGGAATAGAGTAATGCAAATCCTGATGACTTGGTAGGAACCTATTAGTGAAATGTGGGAGGGGTCAAAAAGTGCCTTGAAATCTTCTCTGGTGCATCAGTAACTAATGTATGGATACCAAGAGGTTGTACAGCAGCATTAGTGATAAAAACATATTTCAGAGAGAAAATAAAGAAGAGGGATTTTTGTGAAGTTTCTTGACAAGGTGTCAGTTGCTCAGGGACACACACACAAAAAAATCCAAACAAACAAAAACAAAACAAAGAAACAAACAAAACACAATGCAAACCCTCCAAATGACTTGAAAGACACTTTTGTGAGGCTCAGTAAGAGTTATCCAAGAACAGTATCCCTGGGGAGAGCACACTTGCAGTGAGTTCTATTAAGAGTTACCAAAACAATACCCACAGTTGCCTTCTCTGAAGCTATGGCAAATAAGGGAAGACTTCTTATTTGGTATTGCCAAGTATTTGATCCTGTTAGTAGGCAGTGAAACTTGTATCCAAAATGAAATTAATGTCATGTTACAGAGATTGAACACAGGGCAAAGAAACTCAAAAAAACAACTGAATTACTTGTGAACACTACACTCAGCTGTATGGTTTTCAGTGATTCAGGGTCATGTATGCAACAAAAGAAACCAGAAGCATTCTACTCTCAGCCCACTTGGCAAGGAAATTGGAAAAAAAATATTGCCATGAATGCAGAGTTCTGGGAGTGTGATGCAAAGATGGATGTTTTGCTGGATTGTCTAATAAATCTACAGAAAAACTGCCCTCAACAGGCTGCCTTGTGACAGGCAGAAAGAAAAAATAAACAGCGTAACAGAAATGAATGTAAGTGTCAGGTGATTACAGCAGGACTTTTTAGTGCTCTTCAATAAATGTGAGCAAGAAACTAACATGAGGCAAAGGGAATAGGCAAGAAAATTGGCAGGAAAAGGACAAAAGCCCCATCACTCCCCCACTCTGTGCTGAAGTCCGGGACAGCCAGGCTGGCTGGTGCCCCTGCACTACCTCAGACATATTTCTCTGGATGCAGGATGGACAGGGTTCAGCATGCCTTCAGCATGCCACACTGCCCTCCAGGTTTTCTCACATGCTCCTTTCATCTCCTGGAGGTAGAAGTGGAGTCCTTCGGGCTTAATAGCGGGAATCAAAATCATTTTTGACTTTGCTTCTGAAACTTTCAGGTCTTGGGCTGGCCTTAGTTCGAATCCTTACCAGAGCCTCTCTGTACAGACAGATACCATTTAACAAAGTGCGAAGTAATGGATAAAGAAATCTCTTGTGTGCGTGGGCTGAATTGCAGTCTGCAACTGCAGATGGTCCAGCAGGTGCATGACTTGTCTACAGCAACAGGATGCAAAAGATATTAAAGAATCTGATGAAGTGTCTGATGGTCAGGGACACCTCAAGAAAATAATAAGTCACATTGATACAGATCCCAGTGTTCTGGCAAAAGTAAGTAATGGAGTGAATGCCCCGAGTAAAGTGCTGAGAGCTAGAGGAAAAGCTGAACTAGTTTGGAGAGAATAATTAGCTAGCAGGAGTTACTGTAGTAACTGTAGTAAAACTAAAATAGTTAAGTATCAGCAGAGCAGTCAAATGCAAATGCTGTTCCCCATGAACAACACGGGGAAGACAGGCCTCGTTTTGAAATGGTATTTTCAGAACTTACCATGTCTCTCAGGTAAACTAATGGCTTTGGCAGGCTGAAATATGACACAGCGAAAGAAACTCTGTTCCCTCACTTCCCTTGGGGCAGCAAAGTGAGTGCCCTAGCACCCAAGATGACCCCACGTATCACAGCCTGAGCTGTCTGAGGGTCTGGATGGGATGGATGTAATGAAAAGACTGTCTGAGGATGAATGTACCAATGTCTCAGGGTCACTATTTTATCTGTAAAAAGCATGCAGATGCTATTTGTCTAACAACAAATTTGGCTGTGCATGTCTGGTGGCATGCAATCAGGTCAGAGACATCTGTATTTCTGCATTTTTATAAGGTGCTGTGGGGGGTGCTTGGCAGTTCTTGGTGTCTGAAATGTTTTGGGGGGCATGTTCAGTCCCCTGTGGCTGCACTGTGCCTCTGGACCTATGCAAAATTTGCACATGAGGTGAAGAGCTTTCCTACTCCTATATGTTTATGATCTTTCATTCATTTGTATAGGGTGATATTTTCATTGCCTTTAATTTCCTGCATTTTGGACTGAAGGCCATGGTGAAATCTCTCTTTGCCCCACTTCCCCATGTTCTTTAAGAGCTTGCATATTCCTGCAGTAGATGCCCACCCTTGCATGTACATTTCTGACAGCTGAACAGCTTGTTCCCTTGGCCTTAAGCCAGATATTTTGCACTTCCTCATCATGAAGAAAGGCCACTTTTCTTTCAGAGAGGAAATGCTCGCAGCTTGGACAGTGCTGAGCCAACCTCTCAACCTCAATCTAGAAGCTGCACCCACTCACACGACAGAAAATCTGACCCATCCTTCAGATGTTGCGTTTTAGGTTTACAGGTTGTGGTTACATTTAAAGCAGTTTGTCTTTGTTCTTACCAAACAAAAATGTCAAGAATTTACAGACCAGTTTAAACAAAGAGGTGGGATCTGAGTCAGCTTCTTCAGTCATCAGTGATTTTACATAGCCAATTAATTACTATTAGCTCTAACATCTACGAGTGCCTTCTGTTAACCAGTAAGCAACTTAATGTTCTCCTCCAAGAAATGTCGTCAGTTCTTTAAAAGATTATCAACAGCACTATTCTCTTGGATTAATTGGAATAATTCTTAGTTTATAAGAGATCACTCTAATGGCTCCCTATTTAACAGGGGGAAAATTGAAGCATGATGTGGTGAAGCTGTTTGTTCAGGGCAGTACATAAAAGCTATGGCAGAACCATAAAGATGTCATGTCTTTAAGATGTTTTTTCCAGAAACTTCAGAGCACTGTCTTATCTGAGATCTTTACTTGGGACATAAGGTGTCTGTCCCTTTGTCCCTTTCAGGCTGTGTCCCTGGGGAAGTCAGGTGGTCCCAACCTGAGCTGGGGCACAGGACACGCTGGACCTGCATTGTCCTTCTTGCCAGGCTAGGCAGGCAGGGTGTTCCACCAAGTAATGTCGCCTTGAGGCCCTACACATAATACACCACAGGTCCTCGACGTTTTTGAGGCAGTCTGGTCACACCAAATTAACCCTAAAGGACTCACAGAAATCAGAGTGAATATTAATATGGACACTGTACCAGACAGAGAAAAAGTCACTGATAGAAAGAAAAAAAAAAAAGTTAAAAGGTGGTTTTGTGCTTTGCTGGCCTAATCACATGCCACTTTCATAAATGTTAGTGTTCTCTGGTAACAGAATGAATACAGATTTTGTTCCTTTTAAACACTGATTCAAGACAGCACCAGTTTGATCCCACAGGTACTAAGTTCCCAGTAGAGTGCGGAGGGCCAGACTCTACCTGGGTTGGCACCAGATGACCACCTGTGTAACAGCAATGCCAAATTATGGACTCAGTTCTTCCTGTAGCCACTTTCCTGTCACTGAAATGGTGACAGTGGAGGTTGATTGCTACCATGGTGCAGGCTATGGACTGGTTCCTGTTCCTTCTTTCCTGTTCTTCACATGATGACTTTCTCCTACAGCCTTTTAATAGCTTTTGCCTTTTGTGAGGCTGGATGTGTTGAAGGAATTTACTTCAAAAACTGAATCTTGGGAGTTTGGCCTAAATACGAAGCTCAAAGCAATCAGTAGGGCTGCAGAAAGAAATGCGTACAGAGATGCTATAAAAATTTCAGCCTAATTTAAAATAATAATAATAGTGAAAAAAAAAAAGTATTTTATTATTTTATTGGGGCATAGACCTTGTTGTCTCTAAGCCAGAAGGACAAAGCTTGGAGTGAGTAAAGCAGCCTGAAAGAAGATGAGAGCAGAAATAAACTACCCAGCAGAATATATCTGGAAGGCATCTTAGCTTAACAAACAGGACACTAGAGTGGAGGCAAGGGAGTCAGGAGATCAGGGAGGAAAAACCCTGCCTGATCTGCACTGGTGCAGGAATGGGGTTTCAATGGATTTTCCCACTCAGGGTGATATCACACGTTCCGAATACAGGGCTCTGCACACAGCAGGGTTGGTGCTCAACCAAAACAGCAAAACCTGTGCTAAGATCTCTTGGGAAAGGAAAAGAGAATAAAATTGAGAATATTTCTCTGCCAAACTGTCACTTTGCACCAACATTTTTGTAAAACTTGTGTAGTCCTTGTCTGTGCATCTTCTCTGGTTTAAAGTACAGAGAAGAGCAAGGCAGGTGTTTGAAAGCACACAGTTTGGTGATGAGGTGAGATGTGGTGGAGTCCCATACACTCTACATAAGTGGAACAGAGAAGGTGATTAAGGAATTATTCACTGGTTCCCATAATTGAAGAAAGGAGTGTCAGTAAAACCAGAAAGCGGTAGTTTCAAACACAACCCCTATTATTTTCAAACATGAAGAGAGTACATTTTCACACACCATTTAACTAATTACATTGTGGAACTCTTTACCACAGGACATTGCGGATAGTAAAAGTTTACATGGAATTCAAAACCAATCTGATAAACTCATGAACAAAAAGTGATTCAAGTGCTATTAAACATAAACTCATCATCTCTGAGACACAAGCTCTTGGAAGCTGAGAAAATATTCCCTGGGGAGCAGCTCTGGGAGCTGTGCACTGGGGCAGCGTGAGCAGGGCATGAGGCAGGGGCTCCCCTCTGTGCAGTACCCACCAGGCCTCCTGCAGGCACTGGGGCCCATCTGGGGCCTTCTGGTAGAGGGGATCCATCAACTAATTGGAGAGAGCTCAGCAGAAGGCCTTTGAGGTGGTGGGGCTGGAGTACTGCTGTGAGGGGAGGCTCCAGGCCAGGCCTGGTTCGGCCTGGAGCAGAGGTGGTTTTGGGGCGCCCGACAGCACCCCAACACTGTCTGGTGTAAAAGTGAGCAGTGATGGACATGAGCTGAAACTAGAGAGATTCAGGCTGGAGTTAAGGACACACTTCATCCCCACAAGGACAGACAGGCAGTGGAACAGGATCTGTGTCATCCCCATCCTCCGAGGTTTTCATGACCCAAGAAAAAAAGCGCTTATAAAGCCCCAGATAAAGGTCCTTGTGCAGGAGAGTCCCTGTTTCTGTGGAGCCCTCCGGGCCAAAAGATAATGTAAATGCTAATGAAATGCCATCAGTTCAGTGTATAATTTCTCTTTGCTTCTAAAACACACGTGTGCAGGCCTTGGCATTTACACTCATGCGAAAACAGAGATTAACTTCAACTTTCTGCATAACAATAATTACCATTAGACCTGTCTGTCCCTGTCTCAAGGGAGGCAAATACATTAACTCTGTCAAAGGCAGAGAAGAGATTTTCCTCTGGTGCAAGTCGGGGCAGTGCTGCTGAAGACATCGGGCTGTGCTGTGCCACCTGCCAGGCCTCAGCTGTCCCCCTGCCTATGCCAGTACCATGGGGTGGCCACAAAAGCCACCCAGGTGCAGCACATCAGCAGGATGATGGCGACAGTGATGGGGCAGGGGAGCTTTGCTACTGGAACAGAAGGGCATGTTTGTGTTCCCACTCTGTGGCTCTTGCTTCAGCCACTGTGGGAGACGAAGAGGACATGCAGGGTGCACAACCTCCCTCCTGCCAACACAGAGACTGACCAGGATTTTCAAGCCTGTAGGCAGGGGAGGAAGAGAAGGGGTCTGCTTCCTCTTTCTCTGGCAGAGCTGTCAAGGTTCCCTCTTCCTTTGGAGAGGCCTGCTCGGTGAGCAGCAACGTGAAGGCATGGCACTGTCAGTGGCTGTGCTGCAGGATCCTAAACAGCACACTACGAGGTGTGTGAGCACACTTCAACCTGACAGTGGGGACACTGGTGCAGCTGCACAGTTTCTCTTTGCTAGGGCACTTTCTATCCACAGAAATACTCTTTCTAAAGAGGAACAACCTTTGCCTGGGGTTCGATAACTCCAGACATCCATCCTGTTTTGCGCTGAAATAACTATGAGTAACAGGCTGCATTTATGTTTCCATTGCCACAGGGGCAATATAATGCCCAATGTATCTCTTACACAAGTAATAGCAATAATGACAGCAGCAGGCTCGGTGTTGAATGGGCTTTGGTCTCCCCTGTGGGCCTAAAAGATGCTTGTGCTTACTTTGGACCTTAATAACATGACTTTTGCTTTTTCTCTTTTCACAAAACAAAGTGAGGACGCATACAATGCAGATGACGGAACATTTCATTTGTATTTTCAAGTCTGAAAAGGGCAACATCCTGGCTGGCACCAACAGCTGTGCTCAGATGAAGAGCTGGAGCCTGCCCCCCCTCCATCAGCACAACTAGGGTCGTGGATAGGCTTTTGGGTCTTCAGGCCAACCTCTTTCCAGCAGAAAGGAGCTCTCAGCTGTAACACATCACCAATGCCACATAGCAGAACAACGTGGAGTGTGATTTCTCAGGGACTCTGTTGCTCTGTCCAGTTTGGTGAGTGCAGTTTCTCCCTCCTCCCCTTCCAAAAATCCCAGTTAAAAATCCAGATATTGACCTACAGGTACTGCAAGGTGATGAGAGATATTTTTCCTTATTCCTGGCATAGACAAATCAGGCAGGTCACATTGCCACAGAGGAACCTGTGAACACATGCACTGGCTGCTCATGCTGTTCAGGAACTGGGTGCACACACTCAACAGAGAAGAATTTCCGTACACCTTTTGGTTTTCCACCTGCGTTCAACCTCATAACTACAACGCACGTTGCTTACATGAGTCATCCCATTTAAGTCAGTGGAACTACTCACCGACGTGCTACTCATCAGGAGAAAGGGTTCTCCAGGCAGGCCACAGATACCTGATCATGCTTAAATTTGGGCATGCCTGCTCCAGTCATAATTTAAACACCTTCACATGATCCCTTTAACAGCCACAGGTTTTTGGAAAATCAAAGGTATGCAGGATTGACTGGGAGTTGTAAGGAAAGAGCATAGGCCAAGCAAACAAAGAGTACCTAATCATTGCAAAGAAGGAAGATATAAGAAGAATAATAATAAGAAAAGTCCAAAATATGCAATATATATATATACATATATATATATATTTTCCTGGACCATCACAACCAGTATGTTTACACAATAGACTGCTTTAAAAAGTGAAGAAAATTATGCCTATATTGAAGACACCATGACCTGGGTGCCTCACCTGCCATGCATATGAAATTGTTACTAAGCTGGAAATTTGCTACTATTTTTATTACACTGGAGGACAGGAAACTGGGAACAGGAGGCGTTTTAGTTCCCTGATTTGAAATACAAAGCTCTCAGACCGAGTCTGAATGTCACCAATGCTATTGTATTGAATTATCTAGATTACATATTTTATGGAATGATATATGAAGACACATAAAGTATTAAACTAATGTTCACTGTCTTCTTTATCTTTGCAGTGTATTACATGTCAATTTTTGCTGGTAAGATTCTGTTTTATTCCAATTTCACAGTCCTGCTGTATATCTTTCTAGGGGATAATGAGAGCAGTAAACACTTACTGCTCAAGCGTCACAGAAATATGCAAATCATACAAATGTGTTTCAAGTTTCAGCATGGTTGACTTTGCCTCTGCTGCCAAAGAAGAAGAAGGTGATTAAGTTTGGCTCAGTCAGGTAGGATGCTGTTCTTCCATGCCTGGCACCCACTCCATAGGTAATAAATATCCCGAGTCATTTCTTGGAAGCGCCATCATTTCCTGGTGGAACTCCTTTAACTCCAAACAAATGCACACCCTTCCTGTACAGCACACTGTGGGCCACATGCTGGGGCCAGTCAGTGGCTTTCAGTTATGTCTTACCAGGCACGGGAGTTACCTGAGTCACTTCACTTTCCAGGAGGCTCTTGGGCTAGGGAATGTTTTATACTGTGTTGTAAAAGAGCAACGAGCATCTCCTCTATACAGGGACCAACGTCTTCTATTGCTTCCATCCAAGTCACTTTGCAGCATGTGTGAAAATCCACTGATTTAGCCCAGGGGTACTTTCCCGGCTGGACCAACTGGACAAGGAAATTGAAAACTTGGAACCTGTTACAAATGGGCTGTGAGCCCATAGGCCAGGTAAGGAAGACTTCTGGCTCATCATCTCCAGAACCCAAGTCTTTCCTTGAGCTCATGGAGGAGTAATTTCGCACAGACCTCTGGGCCAGCTGAGGGGATTTACCAAAGATCTTACTAGTATATTAGCTGCCTTCAGAAGACTTGCTTTCAACAGCATGGGCTCCTGCTGCTATCAGCCAGCTCTGCTGAGCAAGTTTTCACAGTGTCTGCTTGGTAGTACTACGTTAAGCTACCTGAACAGAAAGCCTCAGGCTAACAGCATCATAGATAACATTCACGTGATGTGTGGCTAAAAAGATTTTTTTTTTGTTGGAATGCTGTGTTTTAAAGACAAATAAGAGGCACTCTGTCCATTTCTCTTCAACACAAGCTCTTCATGCACAGACCAATTTAACCACATTTCTGGGCCTTAGCCTTCTCTCTTTGCAGATATTGAGATGATCAGGCTTAAGTCTAGCATAAATGTATACCTTTCTTCTCCTTTACCTTCCTCTTTAATGAATCACTGAGAAGTCTTCCTTCTGATGGCCTTTCACGGTCTTTTAACACAGGAGGGATCAACCAGACACCAAAGATTTCAAAACTGCTGTTCTTTAGGAAAAAAAAATAATCAGAAAAATTCACCCATTCTTCACTTTGGAACACAGCACTCCCCTCTATGCCCTTATCCTCCCCTCTTCTCCCCTGTCCTGCCCCAAAGTGTTTGAGCCTTGAGAAAAAACAATACACTGCTGGTTGAAATGTATCTGACTAAAGTCCATACTAAAACTTAGATTAATATTTTGAAGCAAGAAGTAGAATTTAAAGCAAGGTAGTGCCACATTCAAATTTGTAAGCTCTGGCCACACCATAGAGTCCATAATCTATTCCATTTGCTTTAACATAGTCTTCCATACTTTCCATTAAGTGGTCTCCAACTCACTACTGCCTAACCTTTGATTCTAAGAATTCATGTTTCTGTTTACTTCAGGAGGTGGAAATTTTGCCTAGTGCTGTAAATGACATCCACCAAGCTAAGACAATTTTTGATATTCAAAGCCAAAGTATTGTAGTGTCTTACAAGTGAGGTTAAATTTCCTTCCACCAGAGAATAAGGATCAGAATCCTGAAAAGACCTGGGGTCTCTTGCACCTGGATGAAGATGTGATATTCATTGCATGGAAAGCATCAGCAAATGCTTCAACTATAGATACCTGAAGGTAGATCCTTGATCAAAGCTAATCAGCTTTCTATCAGTGTTCTATTATGACTTTTCAAGAGCTGTACTACATGAAGTCATAAGGAAAAAAAGTGTGATTTTGGACTATACCATGAAGGACATATTCTAAGAATCTGAATTTGGTCTGTACAGGCAAATTTTATTAATGTAGGTACTTCCTAGTTTTTGACCTTGTAATCTTAAAGTTTCTTCAACACATTTTTTACAAGTAAGCCGATAAAATACAATAAGAGCTGGTTTACATTACAACTGGAATTTGCTTATTATGCCAGGAAATACTGCTGAACTCCACATGGACAAATGGGTAGGACTGTATTGTAACTGTGATGATTCAAGGATAGAATTGGGTCAAGGCTTGAAGGGAGAGATAATGTCTGTCAATAGAACAACTCTGCTCTGACCTCACCAGTTGCTGAGTGAAAATGCAAGAAAAGAGGAGGTACACCACTGATAAATATTGGATTCTTTTCTGTTGTAATGAGTGGAACTGTTGGGTGAAATGCAGAGTAAGGGTGTTATTCATTGAATTCTTCTGTCAGTGTATATCAAGAAAACTCAGATGATTTCCTGCATGTTTCAATCACACCAAACATGAAATTGTTGTTCAACCTATTGTCTAAGAACTACTGCTTACAGACTTTCCCTATAAACCCCTATCTTTCCCTAAACTTCTGAATGAACCATATTTCTTATCTACCACAAGAATATCATCACATGTAGTTAACATGTAATCACTAATGCTTGATCAACCTGAAAATCTTCTACAGTGAAATGACTGGCCTGATTGTAGAGGGTACGGCAGTAGATACTGTCTACCTGGACTTCGGTAATGCATTTGTCACTTTCCTCATAAGATCCTGTGGTAGGGCAGACAGTAATGTGGGTTGAAGAATGGCTGAACAGCCAGGCCCAGAGGGTGGTGATCCGTGGTGCAAAACCTAGTTGGAGGCCAGTAATTAGCAATGTACCCCAGGGGACAATACTGTGTTCAGACCTGTTCAACATCTTCATTAATGACCCAGATGATGGCGCAGCAAGTTTGGTGATGAACCCAGCAGGTTTGACGATGATACAAAACTGGGAGGAGTGGCTGATACAGTAGAGGTCATGTAGCCACCCAGAAGAACCTCAGCAGTCCCGCACCTGAGGGGAAAAAATCCTATGAACCAGTACATGCTGGGGGCCATCTAGCTAGAAAGCAGTTTTGCAGAGAGGACTTGGGGATCCTGGTGGACATCAACTAGAACATGAGCCACCAGTGTGTTCTTGATGTAAAACTGGCCAACAGTATCCTGGGCTGCATTAGGAGTGTTGCAAGCAGGTCAAGGGAGGTGACCCCTCCTCTCTCCTCAGCAGTGATGAAGTCACAACTGCAGTACTGTGCACAGATTGGGATTCCTCAGTACAAGAGAGACCTACACATACTGGAGAGAGTCAGGTGAAGGGTCACAAAGCTGTTGTTGAAGTGACTAGAGCATCTCTCCTCTCAGGAAAGACTGAGACTGTTCAGCCTGGAGAAGAGCAGGCCTGGGGAGAATCTCATCAATATATGGAAGTATCTGAAGGGAGGTGCAAAGAAGCTGGGACCAGGCTCTCTTCATTGGTGCCCAAGTGACAGGACAAGAGGCAATGGGCACAAACTGAAAGGTTTTAGGTTCCTCCTGAAAATCAGGAAACACTTTTCTAGTGAGGGTGACAGAGCACTGGAACAGGTTGCCTGGAGAGGTTGTGGAGTCTCCATCCTTGGATGTAGTCCTGAGCAACCAGTTTAAGGTGTCCCTGCTTGAGCAGGGGGTTTGGACCGAATGACCTCTAGTGGTCCCCTCCAACCTCAACCATTTTGTGATTCAGTGAACTGTGCCTATCAATCTACTGAAAAATATGAAAGTGTACAATAGCAGCCATTTATGGATATAATTATTGTAAATAATTTCTGTGGATAAGAAAAATTTACAAGCTTCCAGGGGTAATTAGCATTCAGTGATAGCAAAGCTAATTATTTTCACAAACATTTAAAGAATACAGATACTCAAAATATTTAATGAACATAAAATCAAAAGGCATTTTTTTTTACTGACTCGTTTAGACTCAGGTCAAGCCAATAAAAGTCAAAACAATGTTTTATTTTGTTAAACATTTTAGAAATTTCACTTTTTTTTTTCAGTTCAGGATTAAAAGAGTCTTGCTTTCATCATAGCACGTGTCATTCCTTTTTTCGATTTGAATCAAAGGGCGAATTGATTTTGTTTTATGATGGTTAAGCGGGTGACACAATGAGGCAGAGGGAGATGAGAGTAGCACTGAAGCTTGCTGTTTTTCATTTTTGCAAACATGCAGAGATCTCTCACCAGGAAGGGAGATGGAGAAGGGCAGGAGAAATGTCCTATGTCTCCCACACCTCTCCATAGCTTCCAATGCCACCTGCAAGCCCAGCTCTGAGTAGGTCTCTGCATGCAACAGATGGAGATCACCTTCTTGGCTAGTATGTGCTGCTCAGGCAGATTTCTCTCTTTTCACCCTAAATAAAGCACAGGAAAAGCAGGTGGCCTCAGTGGGGCCGTTTTCTGCAGTTAGTTGTCAGTGAACCTAGGTAACTGCCTGGTTGTCTCTACTTGAAGTCAATCTCACAGAAAAGTTTTTGCGCTGAGGCCTTTGTGCTTTACTGAAACATGAGTGAAAACTGTGCTGTTGAGCTAAGTGACCATATTAAGGATCAATAAAATAAAATCCCCAAACCGAAACCAACCAGGTGTATGAAAAAACAGTGTACATATAAACAAGTCTTGGAGGACTTAGAGGTGATGTTGGAAAAAAAATAAATCAAATGTAAAAGCATCATTTTCTTTTAGCTTGGTTTATATTACTACGAGACACCTGGTAACTCTTCTGAGACCACATCCTCACATTAGTTCCACCAGAAAGAACCACTTCAGAGAGAGGGAAGGAGCTCTTTCAACACTGATGTCCTTGCTGAGCTGCCAGTGTTCGGAAGTGATAACCAGACAGTCCAGAAAGCCACACAACTTTTCCTCCTCCCTGAGAGGATTTCTTTTCAAGATGGAAATTGTTGCTGAATGGGGACTGACAGCTAAACAAATGAAACCTAAGAAGAACAAATTTGAGAAGCTCCTCAACTGTTGAAAACACCCAGGGGACAGTTTTTCCATGTTGCTGCTTAAACCTTCTCTTCCTTTTATGAAAAGTGTTACCAAAGACATCACAAAGATTAAGCAAGCCATGCACATGGGCCAGGCCATCCTAAAAATCCCTTTATTTGTGTTACCCTTCTCTCTACTCATGCAATTGTTGAAACCATCTGCTGTGACTTCTCTTCCAGGCTGTAAGTTTGGGGTCTGGACTGAAGAGCATTTTTCTTCACAAGCTGTAATGTTAGGATGAGTAGTACATCTTAAATTCATGGAAGCTGGGGAATGTGTTTCTGCAATATTCTTATGTACACTTTTCTAAAGCTCAGAGCACAACAGCACAGGTGTTGAAAGGCTTTGAGAACTGTTGTAATATATATATAAAATAACCGTGTTAAGGAAGTTGCACTAGAAAAGTTAAGACATTTGAAAGTAGTCAGCTAGCCTAGCTGATCTGGCAGCATAGTGGAAGCCTGTTACACCTACTATTACCCTTTCATGTATTTCATTTTAACTGTATGTATTCATGTCTTTAATTTTAACTACCAAGCACAGCAAAAGGGAGCAGCTGGAGGAGTGACACAATCGCATACGCACCCCACTGATGTTCCCTAGTGTGAAACTTACTTTCACTCCTCCCGGATTTCCTTTCACCTAAGGCAAAGATTAAGCTGACTGCAAGCAGCTGTGCTGGAGGTTATGAAAACATGTAGCCCTACTGCCTGCTTTCTCTTCCACACACCTCACCCTACTAAGTCCATCTCTTAAAAAGACAACTTTGCTACAGAAACATGTGGAGGGAACTTGCAGTTGATTTCACTTGTGCTCAAGCAGGTGGGAAAGGGAGCCCCAGATGTCATTGTGCTGACACTGCCCAGAGCTCAATGAAACTCTCCAAGCACTGAACATCAGCGTGTTCAGACAAGCAGAGCAGTGGAGATACTGCACTCCAGCGAGGATCTTTCTGTATTAGCAGATGCAAGGGAGGTAGTTTCAGCATGTGGGCGTCAAACGAAACCTAAAGTATACGGTGGATTTAGTGACTTTCAATTTGTTAGCTTTACAGACCTGAGTTTGCAAACAGTTTGGATAATTCTGTGACCCAAAAGAAAAGCCAGCTGTTTCCAGGCTTCACTTTCAATCACTTCCTCCTACTCTCTCTCTTAAAATGAAAAGGAGAGAAAAAGGACATGTAAAAATAAAATAAAATAAAAACAAAACAAAACAAAAAACAAAAATCCTTCTTCCTGTTATCAGAGGTTCTAACTGGCACTCTGTTTTTCTTGAAAAGGGCAGTGTCCTTGTTCTCCAGGGATCAGCAGGCAAATGGCTGCTGACTAGCATAGAGGGCTGCTTTCAGTGGCAGGGACATGTGCTGTGGTGTTCCAAAACTTGAAAGGACTGCCCCCTCCCATCCCTTGCCCAGAGCCTGCCCACCACCCCCACCAGGAATACTGGATAAGTTCCCACTGGTCTGCCTCACTGGGAGAATTGTTGCCAGCTTTGGTTGGCAGTAAGGTTGTACCTCTGCAAGTAGCTTTTTTTTTATTTTTTTTTTTCCCTACTCTGGATCTCAAAGCTCTTTAAAAGTTTTCCTCCCTGTGTATCTCTGAGAGAGGTAAGGGCCTCTTCCACATTGCCATGCCTTTTGAAATGAAGACTAGGCCAAATAATTAAGGAGTGCTGCTTGTAAATAGTGCCATTGGGCCTGATACCACCATAAGGCAAATCAAAGTGAAAGCAGGCAAAAGATCTACCAGACTGAATGCTGAAAGCATGTCAAAAGGGACCTTCAGTTTGGACACACCTTTCCTTTTGTAGGTCTCCTTAGCAAAGCTGCACATTGGTGGATAGATCTCACTCTTCCTTTTCACCATTGCAATGTGATGGAAGCTTCTTACTTTATGAATCTCAACAAAGAAACCAAGGCACTAGGAATGTGCTTGAACCGTTCAATGGGCAAACCTGTCTGGAACTGCACAGGACAGAAATAAAGTCTCTTGTAGGACTCAGACAATGCTATGTGGATTTCCGCCAACCTTATTTCTGGATTCTAAGCTGTCTTCAGCCAATAAGAAATGCAACACAGTGCACTTTATGATCCTTTGACTATATTGCTACTGTATGGACAGTAACAAACTCAAGGCAGCCACTTACTCCTTTAAGAGACCCTTTTATGTCACTGGCAGCATATTATAGCTGTAAATTGGCTGCATATTATGTTTACACTCCTTTAGCATTCCTGCAACAACATGAAGAGAACTTACAGAAATGAGAAACTGCATGTTCTGCATACAGAGAGAATATGATATTCATTAAAAGTGTCTACTCCAGTTTAATGTTAACCACACAGAAAGCTGGTTTGCTTCTGGATACACATTTTAAAATTGCCCAAGGGACCCAGGGGCTTCAGCCACATCTTCTAAAGCTGTTGTGTCGTAAAAGAGGATATGATTACACTGTCCTTAAAAGGTGGTCTATCATCCTACCATACTGCAGCTTATCTTAGCTGTGCCTAGCACTTTTGTAGTTGCCACATACCATGCTACCCATATTTCCAGCCACTGACTGTATTCAGACACAGAGGATCACCTGAGATTCAAAGGTCAGTTGCCGGCTTCCTTTTCAGCCTCCATTTCCAATCTGATGTATGTATGGACAGCCAGTCTTGGCATCAGCTCCCTGAAAAACAGCTGAGATGTATCCAGACAAAGCTGCAAGGACAAAGTCACTTCTGAACATGGTGCTCCAAGCACAAGAGAAGACCTTCCAGCCTTCTTGGAAATGCTGGTAACTGATTTCCCAAGGTCCACTGAAGATAGTTGACACTGCTGTCCTCTCAAATGTTATTTGAGCGGGAAGCTGAAAGAACACAAAAGGCTATGGACAGATCTGCCTGGCTGCCAGAACGAGAGCTCAACCCATTTCACAGTCATTTATCCTCCAGCCTTTATTCAGATTCCCACTTTATGAACTCTTCATCTCTGTTAGCTTTGATCTACATGCATTGACTGAAAAAAGCCAATTTTTCCTGCCTCAGAGGTGAAATCGCCTAAATAAAAGGCTACATCAGACCTCAGTGTTTCCACAACAACAGAAGAGAAGCTTGTATGCTTCACTTCACCAGGAAAGAAGGGGAAAACCATCAATCAGACTGGATACTGGAATGGTCAATTGACTGCTAAGTCAGCTGTCTAATCGATTATCCACTTGAAGTAGTCAACCACTTTTGTAGAAGGAAGACCATATACATTTCCTTCTGACTTCAAACTGGTAGGTACTTATAAAAGCTTCAAGAGACTCCAGGGAAACCAATGCAGCCTTTTCAAATGCACCTTGAAAGCACAGCAAATCTGTGGAGAATTGATTTTAAGTTTTTGTTTAAAAAGAGAAGGGAGGAAGTGCACTAGGGTTTTGACAACTTTTAAAGGAAATATATCCAAGTCCATTTTGTCTTGTAACTTACAAACACTCAAAGGAGCCCTCAGTTTTCCTTCAGATTCTTTGAACAGTCTCATGCAAGGTATGAATTCCCTGTACAACTGGAACTGCTCCACTCACTGTATAATTGGTTATCTTTGTGGATCTATAAATTTGAGCATATTTCTAAATTGACCTGGAATCTTCTTTGCACTAGAGTACTGTAACACTGCTCTTGAAATGACATGAAGACTTGAAGGACACTTCACACCACCTTTGTGGTATGATGGGGCTATGAGGACTTTGAATCATGAGTTCAAGTGGTTTCATCTGCAGTAGGCTGAGGTTTACCCTCCTTTCCACCCATTCCTGACCAGCACTCCGAACTACTACTCTCAGTTGCCATGTAGGCATGCCTACATCTCTCACCCCACCATGGGAGTAGCATCTTCTGGAAAAGAAGGAGAATAGGCAGCCTGGAACAGTAACAATCTGAGCTGCTGCAGACAAAGATGTCAGAGCCCATGAGTCAGAGTGCTTACTGTAAGTTGGAATCATGTCTATTCATCATTCAGATTAGTGTGCATTATTCTTTTATATCATGCTATTCCAGGGCTCAGAGCCCTACAGAACATGGAAGAAAAGGGTGAAAGAAAAGCCAAACAGTTCTTCAAAGAGATGTCACTCATGTAAATTTGCAAATATTAGAACGACTGGAATGTGGTATGGAGCTAGTTGTATTCCACTGCATTGTAGCGTAATACTTGCTCTAAGCTACAACTTTTATATTGCAGAACCATTGCAACAGCAAAGAATAGCAGAAGGGCAGAAAAAAAATCAATATAATGTTTTCAAGAAATTAAATCAGTCATCAAGGTTAGGAGTTGCTTTCATAACTAAAAGGACACCAAAGAGAATTTGGGCAGAAATCAGAGGAGACCACTGATGAGTCACACTGTCTAAGAGAGTTGTGCACTGAAGCTGAATAGATAGGGACATACCAGGCTCTCAGCTTCCCACAGAGCAGGAACAACGGGTTCACAACCCAAGGACCCAGCAGCTCTCCCCAGCCTGTGGGATACTGGTGAGCCGGGCATCCCAGGAGTCTTGCTCTGTGAATGTGTAATGGGGCAGATTTTGAGGGACTCTGTGCAACTGCAGAAGGCTGGTAGGGATGGCTTTTTCAGTGGTTTATGGGTCTCACCCCTGACTGGGGAAAAAAATTGTCACTTACTCCATGCAGAAACAGATTGCAATTGCCATCAAGGATGGAATACATGGGAACCAGGTGGAATAGAGCTGACCATAGAAAGCCAGCTGTTGGGGAAACATTAGTGTCTTTTAAAGCATGAATGTAGAAAACATTTGTCCTGTTTTATTCTTATTGACAATGGAGAGAGAACATTTTCTGTGAGTTTTTGATCTAGAAGACCTCTGTGCAGTCCCAAGCCCATAGAAATGGTTATACAGGGACAACTGGTTAAAGGACTGTTGAGATAAATGCTTGTTTGAAGCTACAGGTTAGCAAATTTTAGGGGGTGGTAAAACTATAATTTAGAAAATTTTAGGAGGTAAGCGATTGCGGTTAGGCAGACCTTTTCTGGATTTTACACTTTTTTCTTTGTTTGTTTGTTTTCTGGCCATATTTAACTTTCATATTACATTACAGAAAATTTCAGAATGACTTGTTCTGCCTGACTTTCAGTGAAATAGCTATTTTGCCTGGTGTCAGTGAAATCTCTGTATTCATTGAATATTGACAGTCTTGAAACTTCCATCCCTGAACTCTAAGAACTGAAGCAAAACAGGGACACTTGTCCTTTAACTTGAGATTTAACTAAGCCTTAGAAGTAACCAAGAAACCAAATACAAATCCTGGGGGTGTGTGGGGATGAAAATAAAAATCACCACCACTTTAGTTCATGTACTGGACTAAAATCACTGGTACACATTTGTGCAGGCTATTTGAGTGGATCCTGACACATGCTAACTCTGTTCTCTTCCTAGCCTTCCTACAGACACGTTCCTGTATCATCTATAAGTTTCTGCACTGTGCAAAGTGAACATGTTGGCCCATTAGACTGTGAAGTCTAACCATGTTGTCAGTGTCTTGTAGACCCTGCCTGTCAAACCTTATAGGCAGAATCTTCCCTCATGTTATGAACATAGTAAATAGTATGATGGAGAGAGCCTGTGTGTGTATGGAAAGCACCTCTGCAAAGCTACTAGGGGACTTGGCTGCCCTGTGTGAAGAAAAGCATGTCATAGTCCCCAGACCTGAAAATGTTCTACTTTGGTTTCTGAATGTTTAAAAAGAAAGGCTCAAAATCAGGATAAATCAAGCTGAAATAACAAAAGGCTCTCTCCTGTCTTGAAAAGTTGTCATTTTGTTTACCCTTTCTTAGCTGTCATTACAACGAATTACTTTATTTTTTATTTCTTCTTCAGCATTTTAGGGTTCCAGTTCCCGCTTGTATATTCCTCCAATTTGGAGCTTAAAGCCCAGGTGCAGGCGAGTCATTACAATAAATGTGGTGATGCTGGTGCCATGCCTTACAGCTATAGACAGATTCTGACGCTGCACCGAGCTAAGCCAGATGATGATGTTATCATCCCCAAGATGCTCATTACCACCCCAGGGAAAATCATGCAGGTTGGTTTACACACTTAGACTCCATGGCTTGGGTTTGTGTTGTGCCAGCTGCTTCTGCCTACAGCAAATTGGGGAACCACTCTGCCAGCAGAATTGCACAGGTGGCAACTTCCACCAAGGTGATGCTGATGCTGACACCTGCACCTGCACAGCTGGCTCAAAAGAGTGTGCCTAACCTGAGCAAGTGGTTAAGAGCATTTCTGATCAAGAGTGTAAGATGCAGATCCACAAAGATATTTAGGCACTTAGTTCCAATGACAAATATTTGAGAATCTAAGCCTAAAGACTCTTGAAGAATAGGGAGGTATTTAATTCCATTCTTAAATCAGAGTAAATACTTTTTGTACATGCTCACAGCCCACATGGGTAGGCAAAAGCACTTGAAACTGAGAGACAGATTTCTTCAAGAATAACTGTGTCAGGGCCTTGCCCTCTGCCAAGGCTCTATTCCCAGATCTTCACACTGCAAAGATAATGGTTCCCAGATCTTTATACTCGATAGGTATTTCATGTCACTAAAACCCTAGCATTTAGGCCCCTCCTCATGCTCTGAAAGATGTGACTGAATTACCTTTCTTTTCTTCCATTCACATCTCAGGTGTGTCTTACGTTCCCCTACCATTCCCTTTAGGTTACATAGATTTTTCAGAAAAACAATGCAGAAACAAAGCAAAGGAAGGGATTCATTTTGACAAGATTTATCCTACTAAGACAGATTATTGACTCATTTCAATTTACTTCTTAAGGTCTTACCCTAAAACGGGACCAGTATGTCAGGCGACGTAGGCCAACCAAGCTGTGCTGGGTGACTCCAGTAGAACAGAGTGTGATCAATGCCACATACCTTCAATATAACCATTCTGTACTATTTATCACTTCCTATATTGATTCTCACAGTTATAAATCTTGGTCTGTCTCTTTTTTTTTTTTTTTAAGCTCCCTTTCAGGTTATCATCTTTTTTTTTTTTCTGAAACAGTGGAACCTTCTAACAATTGGATGTGTGGACCCCTTCAGGATGTAAAACTGATCCATTACAACCTAACTTTAGGAAATAGATACTTAAATGAATCAATATTTTTAGAGTCTGATCACATAGCACATTTCCCTTTAACTTGATGTCCTCTGTCCATTCTAGACTTTTGCCTGAACAGCATTTTGAATAAATTCTCCCCTTGGACATGAGGTTGATATAACTCCCACATTACCTAAATGAACCCTGTTCTGGTGCTTTTTCATCTTTCTTATGACCCAGTTTTGTAAATTCTGATCCTTATCTATTTGCTCAAATCCTTCCAAACCGTCTCTGTTTGTGAGTCCATTTATATGTAGTTTACTCCCTCTTCTGTAAAAGCAGACAAACAAGTATATCACTAGGTCTAGATCAGAGATTTTGTCTCCAGACTCAATTCAGTCCATTGTTGGTTTCTAGCATTTAATACAAACTTGTAAAAATGTTAACTTACAGGTCTGGTTGATTAAAAAAACAGCATCTTAATAAACCCCAAGTATTCCATTTACCAGATTCCTTCCCATTCTCAGTTTATACCCTGCTTTGTTTAGCAGAACAGCCAAAGATTTCTGGTGAAGACTAATTGTTTATTACAAATGAGTGAATAAGTTACAGTGAGTAACTTATTCCAGGAGTTCTAACCACTCCGAACAGAATGTCTGCTGGCACAACTTAATTTCCACAACTGCATATTATATTTTAATATATTTGATTATTCACGGATGGTTGACCCATGAGTAGTTTTATATTTCCGATGAACTTTGTAAATGTGATTAACCTGAACAGAAACTGAGGTGAGAGGCTGCACTGAGAATATAAGCTGTTATTAATGGATTCAGCAAAGCATTTACACACACGTGCTAAAGTCTGAGAACATGCATTAGTTCCTTTGAAATCAAGATGAGTTAGGAAGTGTTTAATGTCTTCCTGAATGGGGAGCCAGGTGTCCAAGTATGAACTCATATTTTGAAATGCAGTCTGCTAGGTTTTATTGTTTGTACATGATGCATGCTAAACACTAAGAAACTGAAGACCATGTTATGAGCCTTCTCACATGCAACACAAATTTGTAGAAAAGCTGTGCTGAGTCACTCTTCATTACTGAGGCAAGACTGCAGAGTGCTTACATTATAGAAATCCACCAGAAGCTCAAAATGACCAACCTCGTACATTCTCCATAGACTTGTACCTTATTGTCAGACTCTATTCCAAAGTATTTTACATGATCATTCCTTCAGAAAAAATAGTTCCAAGTGTTCTGCTTTCTCACTGTGACCCATAATCTGAAACACACTCAGAGCCATCTTCACCACTCTTGGCACAGGCTCACATGCAGCTTCAATTAAATGCTGCCAACGCAGCTTTTTATAGGCTTTATAGGCGATGCAACAGAGAGAGCTCACGGGTGAAATCTCCTCATGAAGAGTGTGTGACTGCTGCAATGTCTCATTCACAAATCAAAAGGCCTGACTGTCCATTCTTCTGCTAACCTACCACTACACTGTGATAAAGACCATTGCTGCAAGATGAATATCAATAAGGAAATCCAGCAAGTAATTTCTCTCAGAGAATATCTACTATGGGTATCAGGGTGGTATTGCAGATATACATGTATGTGTGTGTATATATGTATAAATATATGTCTCTGTGTGTGTATGTGTATATATACAGATATGTGTACATACATATAGGTACATACGTAAATTGATATGTATCAGTGTAAGAAATATGTATGTTCAGGCCAGCTTTTTTTTCATCAAAACCATTGAATGCATAACTGCCTGGTCAAACAGATTTTTTTCCTATTCTGATCTTTTAGAGAAGACAAGGGAAATAATATCAGGATTAATGATTCCAGGCCATTTCCGCAGAGGAAAATCAAAAACAAATTTCTTAGCAGTTTTGGATCTGGAGTTAGCAAATAATAAACTCTCTCTCCCTCCAGGAAGGAGCAAAGGCCATTAGATGCATGCAGCTATCCTGTATACCAGAGATAATTAACTTGGCCTTTTGCTGTATAAAGAGGCATATTGTAATCTTGCTAACTGAGCCTGTCAGTTTGTAATGAATTGTCTTTTCCTCGCAAATGTATTGCTACGGGCCTGGCTATGATCTCAGTGGTGTCTACAGGCCGTCGTGAGTCATCTATATTCTAGGTAGACGTTAGCTATATATTTATAACCAATTGCACTCACAGTTCTTTCTCATCAACTCATTAGCTAAACTAAGCACTACAAATCAAATACCCCCATGTATTTAGAGCAGCTTAACAATTCTCTGTGTTATAGACTCTTGGCTGGGCTGGACACAAGGACTTAAAAGGTAAAATCTGACTACTTGAGCAAAACACCAGCACAGGTGTTGTGGTTTTGAAAGGTTACTTTGACATTAAAGTCATTTGGAAAGACTAGAAAAACACAAAAGAATATTCCTCCCGTGACATTAATCCATACTTTCCATTCACGATACTACACATGTAGCAAACCCTGGCTTATCCAGCATATCCTTACTTGTCAGGCACTCTAAATCTGAGAGGAAATCCTCCAGGAACTCGGCAGAGGTTGTATCTATATCATATCCTTTACACCGAAGGCATCTTCCCCCTGCAGCTCACCAACTACTTTTGCCTCTTTCCAATTCCCGCAGGAGTGGCTCCATGACGTGGAACAGGTTTTCACATATATAGCTTTGGTAATAGAGCACTTGCAATACTGAAGAGGTTCAGTGGGTTGTGTGCTGGTCAAATTCTGTGAGAGCACTTCTTTTCCTCACAGGGACAAAGGGAGTATAATCCCAGTGAAGACTGTGGAGCACAGTCTCTTCACTAATGGGACCTAGAACGGACTTAGATAACTAAAGTCACAAATATAGTGAGAGCACAACACCACATTAGTCGGTAAGGTTTGACTTCAGGGCAGTATGTGAAGGAGGTTGCACTAACCTGCAAAGGGAGTCCACACAAAATGACATACTTTCTTTTGAGTGGCACATGCAGAAAAGGACAGTGTAGTTTGTAGCAAGTAAATCTAAACACATAGAGAAGATATCTTTAAAGTGCAAAACCAAAGGCATGGGATAATGACGGGGATTTGTTTGTTTGTTTTCTCCATACATTGTCTTTCCTATTTAAATCAAAGTTTCCTTAATGACGTATGGCATTGTTTTCAGCCCAGTACTGTTCAGTGTCCACCATGGTCAGGCAGTCTTCTTGGTACCACCCTAAAAAAAACAAAAGTTAACTGTGGATGCTAATAGGGGAAATAACTGGATGGTCTATAGGTGCCATCTCCCTGGGTAGCACTGGGTTATGTTGAACTGCTGCCGAATGGAATTCAGCCAGAGCTGCAGGTAGCCCTTTCTCCAAGGTCAGGGACTTCCTCCATCTGACATCCTTCACCACCTGTACTGGCAGCGATAGCTCGGTTTCTTACTTGCCAATGTCATATGTTTACAAACCCTGAGTCAGGGCGCCAAACCTCACAGGATGTTTAAAAAGACCTTGGAACAGCGGCTGGAACCAAGGGCTTCGCTGTCCCATCCCAGCACCGTATGACCCAGTTAGAGAGCTGCTCTCTCTTCCACTTAATTTCTAATTTTTTCCAAATGGTGAAACAACTGTAATAGCAGGGAAAACAACCTCAGACAAGAACATTTTGCCATTGTCTTGGAGAAAACTCCTTGATGGTGGTGACCCCTCCCACACAGAGGGACGATTTGAGCCACAGACTGCAAGCTCCCTGGCACTGACAGATCAGGCCTCCAGGCAGACTGACGGGAGGTGAGACATCCAATTTGCAGCCCTCCAGGGAACAGAACCCAGGTCTCCCAAGCTTTTAGCTAGTGGCCTATGAAGTGGAAAACCCCAAACAATGTTTTATTGATCACTTACAGTCACACATCCCAAACCATTATTGAAAACCATTTAAGTCTGCACATTTTTGACTCCAATAAAAAAAGTAGGAACAGGGTTTTTTGCATTGTTATTTCAAGTGGACAATTTTGAATTAGTTCTGTTTGAGGACACAGTGATAAGGCAGAGTCTCCAGATGTTGCCTCACAGCTTCCTATACACCTCATTTCTGCAGCTACCATAAATGTTTTAAGCTGGCGTCAAAGCACAACATCAACATCAATGTTTTAAATGACAAACCACGGCTGCAAAGTGACCACGTTTCTCTGAATTTTAAGGCAAACACTTTATCTCACTTAAACCCTTAGTAGCCATGTGGTTTTGCCCATCTTCTCAGGAACATTTAAAGTACTCTTCTTCTTATAAACAGTTTAAAGTCATAATGGTAAACATACAGGCCCAAAGCTAAACTTCCATTCCTTACACTTGTGTTGGTTATTTGCAACAATACCAGCAATGTTTACCAATCCACCAGTACAGTTTACACTGACATCCCCCACTCATTTACCTCTTGTGCCATGATTAATTGTTGGCCTACACCAAGGAAAAGATAGAAATGGATATAGCCTGTGCACCAATTCAGATCTACTGTGGAGTGAACTTTAGTTTTTCAATGTGATTAAAAAAATCAACTGAAGACACAGTGCTGTAAATTTCTCCTGGACTTTTCAGTAATTTTCAGTGCTTTTACTAAGCCTCCTTAGAACCGCTAGAGCACAGAAAAGCTACAGTTAGTGGAAGAGCCAAATAGTTTGCGACTGATAGATCCTTCTGGACAGATAAAACAGGCGAGACTCTGGGATGCAGATTTCAACAACAACACTGTTGTACCTCCTAGAGCCTCCTCCCCGTTGCTGTTTGCTGCGCACTTCTGGGACTGAGTTGAAGTCCATTATGGAACAAAACAGCTCACGTCAAGAAGGACTCCAGAAGACATAATGACCTGAGAGACCCTGGAGATTATGGAGAGCTGCTACATCAACCTAAGAAAACTGTTTGCACAAGGTTTCCCTTGCCTCCTTGAATAGCTCAGCAGGACTTCGGGTCTCTTACTTTCCGTACCATGTTTTCCAGCATTAAGCAGCAAATACAAATGGCGTATAAGACAAGAGACACCTTACGATGTCATTAAGATTCACCAAATAGCAAGGACAACACATAGCCAGATCAACTCTTTAGACAAAACTGGCACAGTAATCAACGGCAGCAATCCTGCAACAGAGATAATTGGAAATCACTGAACACTGCAGAAAAAAAACAACCAACTGCAGGCCAGAAGCACACAAGTTTCTCATTTTAATTTAAACATTCTATCTTTGTCTATTTTTTCAGAAACCTTGGCAAAGAGATGGGCCTTGCTGCAGACCTTAGTGATCAACAGTCTGGAGATACTTCACAGCAGGGTCAAAGTCTTCAAGGTTTTTCTTTGAGTCCTTGAAACAGCACATGAAACAAAGAAGGGACTCCAACAATTGATTCTTATAAAGAAATATCTTTGAAAACCTATCAGTCAACACCATTTTCACAGAGCTGTTACAGCAAGACAATGAATAGTATTAGAGTAAGAAATGTGGATTTCAGAGGGAATTTGGTTGGTACATAGTTTGGCTGAGAACTGATATGATATAACCTCAACAAGGTAACACCAAGAAACATATAGAGGTCAGCAGCAAAAGGAAAATTGTCTATCATGGGTTCACTAGAGTTGATAAAGGACTCCAAAACTAACTTTTTACCATTTCCCCATCATTTATATAATATATATTGATATAGTCAGAATTTGCAACTTAAGTTTAGTGGCTGCTATATCTGTCTGTTAGACATACAAGTATTTCCTAAACTCTGATGAATGAGTAAATATGGAAATAACATTACAGGACCATACATAATAGCAGGTCCCCTCCTAAAGACTGATAAGCAGTGTGGTGGAATAGTTAGGGGTTTAGCCATTTGTGATTTCCTTTATTTTAGGTTTACATGTCATGACTGCAAAGAGTGCACATAACAAAAGGACAGAAATGAAGACATTTTTCCTTATGCCTTGAACAGAAACCAGATTACAAAAGCTCTTGTCTAAAAAAAAAAAAAAAAAAAAAAAAGTCTTTCAATTTTCTGAATGTCTACAATTAGCTCAACTGCTCATATTTTCCAGGAGCTTTTGTTTTTTGGGGGGATTTTCAACATATCTTTTTTTTCCAGAACCCACACACAGGAGTTCCACAATCTCATCACTGCCCTTTAAGACCATTATCACCTCTTTCCAAAATGCCTCTGTCCTAGAGCACTCCCAAGGCACATCCTGGAGAGTTCATTTCCTCATGTGTCACATACATCTTTCTGTCCTAGTGGGAGTGGATTTGGAGCTCTAAATTAGATTTCTGATAGAAAACAGGTGACCTTCATTCTTTCCCTCCTGTTTTATAGTCTCTTTGCTTCCCTCTTAGAGCCTAACTCACCCTTACTCTAATTTACTTTATTGCTGCTTTATTATTCTGTATTATTTTGTTATATACTTTCTATGTGTTTCATATAGTCCACTTGGAAGATTCAGAGGCTGAAATGTAGAAGTTCTGGACAATCTTTACCTGTCTTGAGCAGTGCTCCCGTCTTTGGAATTAATATTGGTGCAGATAAAGAGCTCTGTAATAGGGATCTAGGCAGAGAGTGGGGTTAGATGGAAGCATGTGCTGGTGGAAACCCATGGTAGTATTTCTCTGCCCAGATTCCACTTCTTTTGGGGAAGTGTATAGAAGGCAATCTGGACTTGATGAAATGGAGACAGCTACATCTAGTGATTCATGAAGCAACAGTTGCTAGCCTCATAAGCAAGAGAAAACAGCATCTTTAAGAAACAAAGCAAAGTTCTTGGGGTAAACTTCAGTTATTTAATTACGTAATGACAGTGGGTGAAACAAGCACAACATACATTCCTGATATGCAAACAGACAAAAACCAACAAAAATATGTAAGTAATCTACCATTGCAATTCATTTGCACATTTTTTAATTATATTAAAATTGGTCCAAGTCCACGCAGAAAAAAAAAAAAGAAAAAAAAAAGGAAAAAAAAAAGAAAAAAAAAGAAAAAAAGGGAAAAAAAAGAAAAAATACCTCCTCTCCAGGGCATTAAAGAATTCCTCTTTGATAAGTCTCAGGTAATAAAATCCAGGATAGAGTCTTCAAAACATGTACCTCGGTGGAGTCATAGGTGGATCCATATGGAGTAAACCAGCATTGAGCTGGGATTTTCCCCATGCCAGTGTAAGCAGTTGTGGTTGCGTTGACTGCAAAGGAGAACCTTTTTCAGGGGAGCTACCACAGCCTAATCTGGCTGAGAGACAAGCTGATACTCATTCTCAAGCTTGAGACAAGCTTGAACTCATTCTCACTGTAGCTCACATTTTCTTACTGTCTTCTGTCAAGCTAGGAGCACACACTTCTTTTTGCAGAAAAGGGAATATGTTACATCCATTTTCCAGGAGACTCCAATTCATACTATGGAGTAAATCCAAAGCAACCTGTCCTACAATTTCTGGCCTCTTTACCATGTCATCATGAGGGGACATGGGTAGTTTCTCAGTGATTGTTGTATTATAAGGTCCTTCTCATGCATTTTGCTATGTGATTTGGATATATAAAACAGGTAAGAAGTATCTCTACTGCATGAAAATACACAAAGCAACATCCTGATACAGGCTTATGTATAGTTCTCAGAGCTTTCCAGATAAACTGAGAATAGTCTTGATATTCCAAACCAGCTGGTCCTTAAAGAATAATTTCCATACACCCAATGGTACATATGGGCTCACATTCCTTTCTAAAGTCATATAATATCTACACAAGCAGCGTACTGCAAGCTTTCTCATACTGTGGTCTGGAGACAGCTGCTGGACCATCAGCTTTCAGACTTTTGTATGCATATTACTTTCTACTGAAAAAATTTTTAGAAGACACCTAAAATAAGCTTGGGACCTTTTCCTTGGAAGTTCGCACTGTTACTATGGGGAATGTTGCATGATGACTGATGAAGGAAAGGTGGATAGCGCGATCTTGGCCAATGTGAGGAGCTGAGGAAGAAATTGCGAACCGCTGTGGAAGGTGTTGCAGAGATTTGATCTCTGGAAAGGAGACACCTCTTACCATGAAAAGTAAGAGTCTGCTTTGCTTACTGTTGCATAATGCCAACCAGGAAAAAATACTACCCTTCCAAAATAAATAAGTAAACAAATAAATAAAATAATAATAATAATAATAATAATAATAAAGAAACAAAACCAAACAAACAAGCAAACCAGAAACAATCCCACCCCAAAGGAAATCTAAATGAATATCTTCTGCCCTAAGATAATCTTCCCAGGAGAGAGAGACCGCAGGTCTTTCAGAAAACTTCCATGGCCCACCAAAGCCCCAGTGTGTGTCAGAGTGTACTGTTCTCTGAGACATCCTGAGAAGCAAAGAGATCCCACAGAGATGCAACTGGTGCTCCCAAGGTGTTTCTTCATTTATGTTTCCAGTGAGGGTAAGATGATCTTTAAGTGAAACCAGTAGGCCAGTGTGTTCACAGACACCAAGCTCTGTGGTCATTAGATGATCCAGTCATCCACTTCTCTGTTGCTGATGGAGAAGCACTTGCTGAAAATAGAGGTGCTTTGCAAGGCTTCATATCAGAACTGTCTTGACTTTGACAGAGATCATAAATTTAAGTATCTATGCATCTTAGTCAGAACAATGGGCACTATATCCTGATGCATTCTGTTGTGGTTTAACACAGCTGGCAGCTAAACACCACACAGCCGTTCGCTCACCCTCCCCCCTCCCTCTCTGGGATGGGGGAGAGAAACGGGAAAGTGAAGCCGGTGAGTTGAGATAAAGACAGTTTATTAAGACAGGAATATAATAATATAAGGAATATAAGGAATATAATAATAACAATAATAATAATAATAGTGATAATGATAATAGTATTAACAAT
The DNA here is from genome assembly GCF_964034855.1 of Anser brachyrhynchus. NCBI lineage: Eukaryota > Metazoa > Chordata > Aves > Anseriformes > Anatidae > Anser > Anser brachyrhynchus. The sequence continues at coordinate 47,305,991 of NC_137697.1, read as the reverse complement.
AATAATGTGTAAGAAAACAAGTGATGCACAATGCAATTGCTCACCACCCGCTGACCGATGCCCAGCCTATTCCCGAGGAGCCGGCCCCCCCACCCCGGCCAGCCACCCCTATATATTGTTTAGCATGACGTCAGATGGTATGGTACAACATTCTGATGTACTTATTGTCCTGATGCTGGACATGATCAATCCCCATGTGACAGGGTGTGCCTGAATGAGGTGCTGTTGCAGAGGGAAGGTGAAAAGGAACAGAGAACTGCAGTATACAGGAAGGTGAGAGGCTGCACCAAGTTCATATGTAACCTACTCTGTTCTGTAAACTCAAAAGGGGATCACACCACCGCTATAATTCCTTAGTTTTATTCATCGATATGAAATAATCTCTCCTATTTCTGCATTACTTTAGCCCTTGCAAGGACTAATAACATTTCCTAGACCTTGCAGAGATACTTCACAGAAATACTATGCCTGCTTAGTGGAGCTTTTAACCACAGTAGCTTTCTGTTTATTTTGGGACTGAACCCTTTTACCTCAACTTTTTATAATCTTCTGACATTGAAGAACATGCTCTCAGTGAACCACAAATGAACCTAGAATGTTCAAGCCTAGTCAAATATTATTCCTTTTGTCCCTTTACTGTCCTACTGTATATGCAATATATGCAAGTAATGAGAGAGACATCTTGCTGCAGGAAGCAGTACAGTGACCTAACAGGGAATGATACTCAGGGTTAGAGATGGCAGAATCTCCTTTTCCAGAGGATTCAAGGAAGATGCAGACTGAATTTTGAGCAGAGAGCTGAATTAATGCCCTAAAGTGAAAATGAAACTCCATCTTTTCTCCACTAGGAAAAGCTAAAACATTTATGGTAAACTGTATCAAGAAAAGGTCATTAGCTGTAGATTTGTGTGGATGGGTGTGTTTTGTTAACACAACATTGCTGTAATTCACCAAAAACTGAGCAGAAGGGAAGGCTGAAGAGCAGAAACGAAACTGGGTGCATATAGCAGTGTTGCTGTAGTAAATTCCTTGAAATAATTAATGGTTAGGAGGAGGCTGCCTGCTGTTCCACATGTGGAAGAACAACAGATGGGCAGCTTTATATTTCTCTGATAATAAAATGACCTAATGCTCTATTTAGAAAACTAGAAATGCTTCTCCCTGACTGTTTACAGATTTCAGAAATATCATGATAAGCAAACCCAGAAAGTTCAAAGCAATGATATAAAGGACAAGTGGATAAATAATGACCCAACTTTGTTACGAAACATAGTGGAACTGTTGTATTGTTAATATAAACACAGATGACCTTTATTTTTGCTCATTTTTCGTCCCTAGAACAGGAAACAGCAGATAATCTTTATCAGCCAGTAGAATCTTCCACTTTGCTTCTAATTCTGAGCTGTGGGGCAGATTAACGTGCTGTATTTGGGAGTATGACAATACCACTATCATTTCCAAGCATATGCTGAACAAATGATATGGGTCTGAGAAGAAAGACATAAAGCTTTGGATCTCCCAAGGATTGTACAAACCATGTCAATAAGCACCCACTCCCATTGCTTAACAGAAAGGCCTAAAACCAAATTCACAGCAACCAAATTCACACATACAGGGTTACTGTATAAAAATATCTATGGAAATCAAATGGATTTTCCATAATAAAAAAAAAATCTTTATGTCCCATAGCATGAAAGAATTAAAAGTTATTCTACTTGCAAAGTGTTACAACTGATATACAACAATCTGTTCCCTAAATGGGTTGTCCTGCCCTTCTGCTCTTCTCATTCTCTCTCTTGTGTTGGCAACCAGGGACAAGGGAAATCATCTGACAGAGAACTAACCCTAACTAAACCCTAACTAAATTTATGGCATGAGACTCTAAGATGTTACTTTTAAGGCAGATTGACTCCCTGATTTGGGTGATTTTTTTTGTTTTTGTTTTTGTTTTTTAATTTTTTATACACAATCACTAGAGCTGGTTTAGGTGCCAGTGCTCCTCTGGAGACACAGAGGTAAAGGTGAAGGACACAGGACCACCCCTTTGTTTTCTTTATGAACTTCTACTGGCTTAACACTATTCTGAAATTCAACATCAATGACTCTTCTATTTCCACTACAACAGGTGTGAGGCCTGAGCCAAAAATTAGGTTTGAATCATGCTGGGAGCTGTTTAAGACGCTCTACCCCCCAACCTCCCACCCCACCCCTCAAAAAAAAAAAAATAAAAAAAGGAGAGAGAAAATGTTAATGCTCTCCCACGGTTCACAGTTGTCACTGACAAACTCATTTCAATTATCTACATAGGATACCAATGGATTGTTGCTGGTATCACTAGGTAATGGGAAGCACAGAATTGATAACAGAAATCCCAACTGAGTCTGCAGGAAAATACATGTTGTATATTCCCATTTAGCTGCTTAAAACGAAAGCGTTCACATTCATTCCCTGTTTCTAGTAAAGCAAATCCCTGCTTTCTACCGTTCCAAAGAAGAACATGCTCCAGTATGGGAACGGAGCAGTTTCAAAAAAAAAGGAATTTCCTTTTGATGGTGGAGTAGAGATAGAACTACTTGAGAAATATGTCATAGGCTATTTGAATCACATTTTTGCAATATCACCATTAATGACAGTTCAAAAATCCAAAACTGAGTGAGGTACTGCCTTGCCCATGTCCTCTCTCCCTTCTGTTTTGAAATTAGATCGAGAAACCACAAAACTACAGAATAATGTTTGAGAAGTCTCTAGTGGCTTTCTGTTTTTTGAACCAGTTATATCTTAAAGATCTTCACCCAAACCACAGGTGTGAGAAAATTCTTTGCCATGAAGCTGGGACCCTCACATAGTAGCAGAGGTGGAATTGAAGAAGAGGAATCCCGTGTGTTGGCAGTGCTGCAACTGCTGTGCCGTGAAGGCAGCTTTGGGTCATTTTATAACAGCTCCTGTCCTGTAAGAGTTGCAATTAAGATGCAAGGTGGGGGAGAAATGCTGTTCTTTGCCCTGGATGGGAATTTCCTACAAGTTTGTGCAACATCCTTAATGTCACTAACAAAGATAAGTGACCGTCATTTTTACAGCGTGTGTTCTTCATGGTTCACAGCTCCTACAGAGTCTGCAAAGTTACTCTGTATTTGTGTCTTTTCTGATTGCAGCCAGTGACCTTCTCACTTTCAGAGAAAACAGAAAAACAGCAACACCTCTGTAGAAGACAAGAGTGTGGTGAGATCCACAACTACACATCACAAGCTTTGGGTGTGTGAAAGATTGGCTTCAAAGTGAATTATGCGGTAAGCAACCGGCTTTAATGCTGTGCCAGCCTAATCAGGTCCTAATCTGAGCATTTCACAGTGCTCCAGGGCAGTTTCTTGCTGATATATTGAAACTGTATGTCCCACTTCCACTGAAAAACAGAATTTACAAGTCAGCCATCATTTTGTAAGCCAATCCTTATCTATAATCCAAAATCAGCATAGCAACTACACACATTTTTCTTCAGGTAAATATTAGCTAAGGACTTAAATTGAAGCAGGGGAGTGAAGGGGAGGGAAGAGAAGGGAAGGGAAGGGAAGGGAAGGGAAGGGAAGGGAAGGGAAGGGAAGGGAAGGGAAGGGAAGGGAAGGGAAGGGAAGGGAAAAAGAATCAAACACACAAGAGTCAATTTAAATTACAAACTAGGAAGAAAATGGCACCTGGCTTAAATGGATTAGAAAAATGCCAGCAATATACAGGTGAATCTCCTTGGACTGTTTTTACCAAATTGAAATGCCGGTTGCACTGGATGGACATATTGCCACATTTCTTCTAATTAGCGACATTAGTCATTCAAACAGTACCAAGTGTCATTTCCTTTCACAGACTGTCTCAGAGAAATGAGACAGCATTTCACAACAGGCCAAACTGAAGGATGGATGGAGCCAGCATCCCGCTATTTCATTGTGTGACACAGCAAGAGCTTCCCCAGTGAATTAGTCCATTGCTGTTCAGGGAAGCTGGGGATTTCTTTCAGCTAGAAATTCATTTCCTGTTGGTTTAGTTGTAAACTACCAGGCTACCAGAAGAAGGGAGGCAATTCTGGTGGGAGACCTCTAAGTTCATTGAAAAATCCTGGTACAATTTTCTGTTCCTCAGCCCACACCATGCGATTTGGAGTGGTAAGTGACCATTTCTGCAAATGAGCAAAAGATCAAGTCCTTGTCTTTTTACCATTATGTGAGACTTCTGATTTATACCTGTGATGCACGACTTGTGGCAGATCTCCAGGTGTGCTGACTGCTTATCACAGAAAGGCATAGGTGGTACAAAGGAAAGACTGCTCTTTCCATTGCATTGCCCATCAACCAAGGGACAGCTGTGTGACATACAGCTCCTCTCCCCACCCCACTGCCTTTATGGTACCATACTCCCTAAAAAGACAGATGTCCCACTGGTTAGGCCTTAGCAGCAGGCATGGGAGATCTGCACAGGGCATCTGAGGTCTCAGGAACTACCAGAACAGATTCTTCTCTGTGACTGAAAATGAGACTGTGACTAAAATCCACCAGTGTTCAGTATCACATTTTGGATGGCTAAATGTAAGCAGCATTCCCAAAATGCATGGATTTATCATAAGACCCTATCATTTCTTCAAAAAGTGATTCACCAAAATCGTAATCAAGTTGCTTTCTTTGCACATTAAAGTTTCTCTTTCAGTACTTTGCTCATTTAGAAAAAAATCTGCCTGGGATGAGAGAAACAGCTATTGCAAGATACTCTTGTATTCAGGTCCAGAACAGACATACACCCAGGCAAAGATGTATTCTGTCCACTCCTCTTTCCAATTAAAAAAAAAAAAAAAAGAGGAGAAAAACAAGAAATTATTTTCACCTAGTTGAGAAAGGAAGAAATATCTAGGTAGACAGACCTTGGTTACTGCCAGAAATCCCACGGAAAAACATCTGCCTTAAATTCCAGACGACTGTTAATTTGCCTTCTCCACTCTTATCTATTTATTTATTTATTTATTTATTTATTTATTTATTTATTTATTTATTTTTCCAGTGAAGTCCTTTCTGAGCCTTTTAAAGAACCATGATGGTTGGTTGTCAAAATGTGGGCTCTACACCTGCCCCAGTTACCAATGCCACTTCTTGCTCAGTTGCTTGTGGAAAGCAGTACTATATATCTGACAGAATCATAGAATGGTTTGTATTGGAAGGAACCATAAAGATCATCTAGTTCCAACCCTGCTGCCATGGGCAAGAGATGCCACCCACCATATCAGTGTGTCCAGGGCCCCATCTAATCTTGCCTTGAACACCTCCAGGGATGGGGCATCCAAAACTTCTCTGGGCAACCTGTTCCAGTGCCTCACCACCTCTTGAGCAAAAAATTTCCCCTAACATTTAATCTAACTCTCCCATCTTTTAATTTCAAACCATTCCCCCTTGTCCTATCATTATCTTCCTGAGCAAAATGTTGCTCTCAGTCTTTTTCATAAGCCTCCTTTAAGTATCGAAAAGCAGCGATGAGGTCTGCCTGGAGACTTCTCTTCTTCAGGTTAAAAATCCCCAGCTCTCTCAGCCTTTCTCAGCCTTTCTTCATAGGAGAGTTTCTCCTCTGTTTCAGTTTAAACTTGGAATCTCTACTACCACGACTAAGAGCTGCTGTTGCAGTCTGCCCATGAAGAAGTGCTACCATCATCTCTGTTCTCAGTGACTGCCAGGCTACAGCAGTGGGGAGTAGCTTTGCCTGTGTTAATGGACAAGGTGTCAAAAAGTCTTTTATAGATCTGCACCAACAGCTTTCAAACCCATTCATTTCACTAAGGGCATAAATTTTGACTTTTACAACTGTCCAAAGAATGCCTTTTTGAAAGGAAAATGCTCTTGACCCCAGTCACAGCGGTGCCGTGTAGGTGCTTTGCTCAGTTTGCCGCTAGAGCTAGCAAGAGAGTGCAGTGCAAAGAGAAGGCATGAACAGCTCATTGGAGCTCTGCATTTTCATTGAAGCAGCTGGTTTAAAATAAAACTCGTCAAGGAGGAAACCCGTAATTCTCATTCTCATGTCAAATGAAGCCAGTCAAAAAGTTTGCCACAGGAGAATGTGAGCTGATAGGAAAATGTTGTTGGTCAAACTCTTATGTACAGATCGGATAGAAAAATGAAAGAAGAGGGATGGTGTGATGCATGATTTGCTATCATCTTTTGTGAAGGAGAGATGTTATTGATTCTGAAGTGGCTGTAGTAGTCTGACGGGTTGTCTTCACTTTGGAGTTGCCAGCACATCCTTTGTAAAAACAAACTGGGACAATGTTAAACACGGCTGTCTTAATTGTCAGAGTGATTCGTTAATAGGAAGTATAAAAAACAGACACTAAAGAGGCAAAAAGAGGATGCACTCTCAGTAATGATCTTTGTCAGAACTTAATTATTTCAAGTTTCCCTTTCTTTACAGCCTAGTCAATAAAAAGCTACGAAAACTGGCATACATGACACTTTGCCCATAAAGTGCTGGACAGACCACGAGAAAACACAGGAAGTCTAGGAGAGTTGATCCTCCATGCTTCACAAATACATCTGCTCTTGCCTGAGGAGATCTGTCAGGGAACTCAGGAGTCCACCTGCTAAGCCCATTAGGTTTTGCAACCTCTTATGGCAAACTCTGTCAATTTTTGCACAGCTTTGATGCATGCGGTGCAGCGTAACTTGGAGCAGGGGGGAGGCATCTGCCAGCTTCCCAGTGTCCTCTGCTCAGTCCTGTCAGCAGACACTCATTCCTAACACCATCTTGATATCTAAACGCCCTTGCTGATAGGGGTCTGTAGGCACTTAGGAGCCTGTGTTTCACTGACAGGCAAAAAGATTAGGTCTCTAATAAGCTTGTCATAATTTGGCAATAACTTTTAAATGACTTCTGTGGTTGCAAAAATCTTCCTTTGATTTATTTGCTTTGTGTGGTTCAAGCAGCCCCTCTTTTCTAGCCCTTGCTTCTTCATCACAGCCAGTGAATTTGCAAGTTCCTCTGACAGACCTTTAATTAAAACAAATTACACACAAGTTTGGGCTTTTTACTGCAGTATATTTTTAGAAGATCTCGCCTTTTTCTTTTTCTTCTTTTGCCTCAGAAGTGCTAATACATCACTTGTTCCTAACCAGTCCAGTCTTCTACCAGGTTCAGCTCAATAAAATGCCACACACACACATCACTTCAGAAGAAAATGTGTTACAGTCTAGAAGGGCTGCTATGGCTTGTTCCAGCTTTTATGACTATGTTTGTCAGATGGAGATGAACAGCACAGATCATTCCTTTAGTAACACTCTATCGTCAGAAACGATTCAATGGGTCACACAGTCCCTTATCTGTTAATTTCGAACTAAACATGAGCACATGTTGAGAGTTTGCACTTGTTAATTAATGCACAGTAATGCTGTGTTGTTTGCCAGCCTCCACAACATACACTTCACTTCTAACTGAAAAAATAAAAAGAAAAAAGAAAACGAAAAACAATGAACATGTTTCTTCACATATCTAAGGGAATGCATTCACCTTCTTCTTGATTTTCTCTTCCTGGATTTTGGGAGAGAAGCTAGGGAAGGAAGCTGGTAGACAGTGATGCTGGGTGACACCTGAGGGGACACACGCCACAACAAAGTTTTATTGCTAAGTCATAAATGTGTTGTACTGTACAGACATCTGCTCTTTGTTCTACCTCATTCAGTCACTGCATATCAGTATGGAGTGCTGAAGCAGAATGGGTGCATTGTCAGCTCTTGGACATCCAGGGCAAATGACAGATAGCCCAGATGAAGGGGGAGAAAAAGGAAAAAAGGAGAAAAAAAAAAAAAGGAAAAGACTATACAAACAGTTTACTCTGTATGTAAATTAGGCTAGCATAACACACCATGTTTATGTTTGAAAAAGAAGACATAGAATGACTCATAAAATGTAAAGAGAAAAAAAGTTGAGTTTGTTTTATTTTTTAGTATGGTTTAGCTAATTTGCAAAGCGTGTAATCCACTCATGGGTAATAGAGATTTGGCTGTAAAGGAGAAGTATGAACATTCTTTGGAGAAATTGTTTTAGATAACATTTGGAAACACAGTTATTACTTTCTATGGTCCTTAAGTATTTATCACAGCAGTATACTGATCTTTTAAAATCAGTTTAAGGGTGAAGATGATTTTCTTAAATGTCACATTTCTACAATGCAAAAATTGAGTTAATTCAATACTCTCAGCAGTGCTTAGAGCAACGTTGAGCTCCGTGAAGAAGTGACACTAATCATTTATTTTTTATTTTGTCCCTGCAGATCTCCCATAGAAGGTGGAGAGCAATTAGGTATGTTCGTCTGGACTGTGTTCAACTGTAATACCTAAGCCTAATGTTTCCTGGCTGTTGCTCCAGAAGGTTGTCTGCTCATCTCTTCACTTAAGCCCAGTGAATTACTTACTCTTCAGCAACACTTCATTTTCTCCATGGTCTAAGAGAGTCCACGTACAATGATTTTGTCACTTATGATCACACAACAAAGCTACCCTCTGTGTATTTACACTATGCGAGATCTGGGACCAATGGACAAATGCTGGAAAACGTTCAGCATTCAGCCACATGGAGAGGAACAGTCTAGTGTAGAGCGTTTTGGGAAATCCAGTGAGCAATAACTGGGTACCAATTCAGAATCTACTGATAGGTGTGTTCTTGTCTGTCAGCACATCAACTTTACATTTATTAAGGCCAACAACCTTTCACGTCAGTGTAGTACTACTTCTTCAGACCTTAGAAGAAATACCAGTGCAGCCAGGAGCTGTAGAAGATGCAGTTAACCACAGGCATAGAAATGAGTTGTATAAGTTTCCTCCTATATTAAGATTCCATTTATAAATAGTTTATAAAGCATTAATACATTATTAATAGACATTAACCAACAGTGATAAAGTTTGACAAGTTGTTTATAAACATTGGCTAAGAATTAGCTACACTACCTTCTCCTGCTGTGTTTATAGCCATTTACAGCGTAGATTGCCCATGCCTATAACAAGCTCAGAGCATTCATTAATCACATGCTGCTCTTGTAAGAATGTAACCGTAAAATAAAGCCTGGAAAGTTCTTCCCCCATTCAGTTCAGCAAGCAAAGACGCCCAAGAAGACAGAAGCGGGCTCCTGAACAATGCAGTACTAAAACCTAGGTAGTGCCTGAATTGCAATGGTTTTAAAAGCCTTCTCAAAACTACCAGTACTGATCACAAGGTATCTCACAAGGTATCTATTGCTCTCAACAGCTTTCTTTTCACAATGGCACACAGAAAATTTCGCAGACAATATAGGGATGTAGACAATCATGTGAAACCAGGAAATATCCTGTGCAGACCAAAGATTACACAAGAGCAAGTAGTCCAAAGACTGCTTCTTGGAAGAACGGAAGCGATTCTCAGGCTGTAGATTTTACAGGCAAGAGCAAAACAAGAGTAAATTGTGAGAGCTTTGCTGAAGTGGAGCTGTTTCCAGCATCTTCCGGATTGCAGCAATTGTAGCAAGTGCTCGTATTCCCTACAGCAGACATTTCCAGCCACGACTGTCTATGAACTATTTCTGCGAGATTTGCAGACGGTGACTAACTCAGAAAAACAGGTCCACGAGCACTGTAGAACAATACAGTCCCGTGACATTTATGGGTGGTCTTCCAGAACCAGCTTAAAGCTTCTCAGGCACCTGGGCATCACTGAATTTTGCCTGATGGTGAGAGGCTGGTGCTATACCAGGCAAAGCTGCTACTGCAGTAGGAAGCAAAGAAACAGCTGAAATTGCAAAACTGGGTTGGAGACTGCTCTTCTTGACAGTAAGGGCAGACATGGCTGCTGCTGGGAGTTACAACACCCCTGAGCCACCCTTTTTCCAGCAGCACCAGCTGGTGTAATCAGGCAGAAGATGTTTTCTCTCAGGAGGCACGGACAGAGATTACAATGCATGCACATTTCAGCCCTACTGTTGCACTTCTCTGGAAAACATGCCCAGTGACGCACACACTGGCAAAAGGCTGAGCTGCGGATTTAGAAGCACGCGTCCTTCTGAAAGCATTCTTGAGTGCAGTGAGAGTCACGGAGTGATGTCCCAGCAGCCAGCTCTCAGCCAGGAGTGCAGCTGCTGCACATGGACCTGCCTCACTGGAAAGCAAGTGACTGCAAGTGTAGCGCTGTACTCATTCAGCTGCATCTCCTACCGTCCACACTAGTGTCTCTTGCACAGCATCACACCTTGCTGTACAGACACAGCCCCTTGCTTTTGATACAGCATGGATGTCTCTAAGATGCACCAAAGAATCACGATATTAGACAACCTATTTTTGTGAAAGCTACAAAGGAAATGGAATTGCTCTTATTGAGGATGAGATACCATCTCATATTTTACAGCTATTTCCAACGCAATTATTTTTTCTTTGCTAAATTGGAGCCTCATTGCTACTGGCACAGCAGCAAGTGCAAGAGTTAGTGAAAGCCTCTGTATTTATTTAACCAGGGAAAGAACCCTTGAGATGTATATGTAGCAGATTAGTCAAACTGAACAGAACACTCTGAGAATTACTGCCTCAAGATGTATCCCCTGATTACTTACTGATGAACTCTATGCAGAAGTTATCAATGCACAGGGAAGGAAATCTTATAAAAGTCACAGTTACTAGTAAAAAATTGTGCAAAAAGCTCTATAAGTTAAAAGTGTTTAGGAGAAGAATGTAATTCTAGTTTCTAAGCACTATCACAAGACAGATTTACAATGACTCATAAAGTCTTCATTTGATTATATATTGCTGTGTTGTTTTCAGCAGCCTAATCAAAGAAGAGCCTGCTGCCTTCATGAATGCCTACTGCACTTTTGGACTTCATGGCTTTTTTTTTTTTTTTTTTTTTAATGAATTGTTTCACTCTAGTGGTAACGTAGTTCTTCACTAGTAGCAGATGAAAGTTAAGAGCCATTGCTACTTCCATTCTAAAATGTTTTTCTAAAGTTAAAAGCACATCAGGGTGGAATTTGATATACAGGCCTGGACACATTTTTAACTTGATGAACTCCATTACGTTATTCCTGGAGATGTTATGTGCGAAAGTACCAACCGACATCTTTAGGCCTCATCCTGCAGAATAATAGTTTAATTTTTCAGTCACTTAATCCTTTGTGTGGATGGCTGCTCTCAGTAATTAGCAGGCGAATGCAAACAGCTGAATTATTTAACTTTGCAAAGTGGCTGTTGTTAAGCCTACTATTCATGGTTGAACTGTGCAAGTGTACATGCACTGAAATTCAGGGCAGCAACAAATGTCAAGTGAACAGTAATTATCCCACAAATATTTGGCATTTTGTACATTTCTCACGTGAACATGAGAATCATTTCTGGAGGGTTGCAGTTTTTAGGGAGGATGAGGTTAAAAAAATGCACAATAATAACTGCATTGGTTTAGATAGGGCCTTGACTTTCTAATTTCAGACAACGTTTTTGTTTTAAAAAATCTTTGCTGGTTTCAGAGGAGTCCCAGCAAAGGGCTGGATTTTCTTCTGCATATCCTCACAAGCCTGCTGATCTGCACAGCAGAACCACCTCAGTGAATACTTCCCTTGAAACACGCTAGGTATGGAGGACGGGAAGGATTTGCCCATGCAGATCTGGCATCTCAATCAGGAATGTAGGTACAACTCTTCCATCACCAAGAAAAAATTCAGAGACAGCAAAAGGAAGATCACCCAAATTAACAAGTCTTGTCTGTTTCCATTTATTCCCCCTCATTCTCAGTTATCAGGGATCCAGAAGCATGCATTCACATTAGCATTCTAATTCACTATGTTGAAGCTCAGCAGGTAGAAGGCCATATCACCAGGCTACAATACACAGGAGTTGTTTTTAACTAATTAACCTCTCTAACCTAACTCTGCTATTGAAGCACATCGTCATGTTCACAAATATGAGGAGCTGAGACTATTGTTGGCTGGGGATGATTTGAAGATGGATAATAGAAGTAGCCTTCTCCAGAAGAAGGTCTGTGCTGGTGATTTATTTATTTATTTTTCTGACTGAGATGACATTTGCATTCTAAATGCTTCATTTCAGCTATATGTAACTTCCAGTGAATATTGCTTTCTGGGGAAATGTTTTTTTCACTTTTGGCCTCGATGCTAAGTCTTTTCATGGTCTCCATGAACTGCAGGGTTGTTGCCAAGATAACAGAATAAAAGGTGCAACACATCTTTCAGGTGGTAGGGAAAGCTCCACCATCAAGTCTTGGGCTGCTTGGAAATTTCTGTCACTTTCACCACCAATCAGCACTACTTGCCACTTGGAAATCAGCGGCAACTTTTCTGAAGAGGGACCAAGATTTCACCCCTGCTCGAGGACTGGTTTGTATTTGCATTCATAAACGGCATGCTTCCGAAAACTTTACCTTCACACTTGTGACAAGTACCTGTGGCACTGGTAGAGGCTACTTATGGCCCATGACACAGGAATATTGTTTATGGCAGCTTTGCCCATAAGGTCACTTAGGACAGGTTAGTCTCCTGTGTGTATTAGAACTTGCTGCCCTGCCACAGACTTCCTGGAACAGTAGCCTATGTACTGCATACAATGCTCTGTGAATAATAACTGGCTGTTCTTTTTCAGTCTGTGATATCCTGCAAGTAAGTCTGAATAATAGATATATTTGCATACAAAGCTGCAGGCAAATACATGTAAGTGGACAATTACTCTTTTAGACAAGCTCTATAGTTCAGGATGTGTTTACAATGCTAGAGTGGTAAGTGAGAGAAATTAGGAGTGATACTGCATGGTCTGTCTGGTTTATGACTTTTTTTTATGTCAACCCTGTCTCCAACTGGAATGGTAGTCTATATGTGACCATTGCATTTCCTCATGGATTCTGGATAATGATGTGTGTTTGTAGAGAATTTCATTCCTGGAAGTCCAAGAACCTTCCTGTGACTTGGCATTTCAGAAAAGTCAATGTAACTTTTAGGGGTGGAATAAACAGTGAAGGATTAGTTTATGTTCTAAACTGAACATAAGGATTCTTAGGAAAGACCCAGGGAGTAAAACCTACACTACTGTCATGCTGCACGATTTAATTTCTTAATGCCACCAACAGAAGACCTAAACCTTGTATAATGGCAATAAAATCTTTTATTTATTTATTTATTTATTTATTTATTTATTTATTATTTAATTTAATTTTATTTTTACTATTATATAGTTTACATACTATCATAACTTTGGAATATCTGAGATGTACATGAATATAAGGTACAGGAAATAGTACATAAATATAAGAAATATGAGGAACCACATAACCTACCAGATATCTGTAGGATCTGGGTCAGTCAACACATAATGCCTGCATTTCTGTCACTTAAAGCTTCTTTAATAGTTGCTGCACAAGAGGCTGCCAGTTTCTAGTTTCAAAATACACCCCTTCAAATTCCACTGTCAACCCTAGGAAAGGCAGTCAGACACAAAAATAAACTAGGAAGAAAAGAAACAAGACAGAAATCAGCCTTACTAATAACTTCCAAACGGCTGAAGAACAAAGATCCGGAGAAGATGGGCAGGTATGGGCAGCATAAGAAAAACAAGCAAGGAAATCTGCACAACTGTTCTTCCAAATACGCAAAAAATGGACAAGGACAACCCCACACTTTCTGTTCTCTAAGGGCTCTGTTGTTGCTGTTACGGAAATATAAGCAATGTTATTCTGGTTAAGAAGGATAAGATGTGCATGAAACCATCCAGGGCACTGTGGAAGTTGCACATAGAGATAGCATTAAGATGCTATTACCCCTACTCCTATTGACACAAGGTAGCTACAGGTTTCTTACTTTTTTCCTGTCTTGCCTACATTGGAAATGAACAGGGAATGCTGATCTCCAGTGCCTATATTCAACAGTCATGTTGCATAGGAGGACCTGCATCTGGGAATGTTATGATTAATAATTATGACAAGGAGTTCTTATGGTAAAAGGTTTCTGAACATCTCTAAGACATCTGAATCACAATGTTATTCATGATGTGCAACCTAAAAACTGACAACTAAATACAGGTTTAAAGTCAACCTTCTGCAAAGCTTTGAAGGATGCTGTCCCACAGGGCTGCAAGAATGTTTAGTTGCCAGCTACTGATGAATAACTAGTCTTAGTCACTATCCAGTGACTCAGCCTGTAAAATGCCTGTAGAGGCTGTCACGTCTTCTGTGGATACTAATGAATAAACCTTCACATCTGGCAACCAGGACTTCTTTTAGGCAAGGTGCCGTTTTGTGAAACAGCCTTTGGACACAGTGAAACAGTGCCTAACAGGTATAATGTGAGGTCATGGCAATCTAGGGTATCCTTATCTCTGAGATAGAAGCAGTGCTAAGCACAAATTTGGACCAAAGAGAGGGAAAGCTCAGAGAGCTCAGCAGCTCTGTTTGAATCAGATCCTTTCCCGACCTCCCTCCCACCCTGTTGCTAAACTAGGACTGGGAAATCTTAGTCTAAAATGTTTGCCCGCTTTACTGACCTCCTGCATGAAACTGTAACATGAAAGAGAAACAAGCCCTACAGGCATCTCGGTCAGAGATGTTCAGAAATGCTGGGTTTCCACGCAGCACCCGAGGCAGCTGTGGTAGCTGCACGATGCTCAGGGAGGACTGGCTGTGCTCTTCATGTCTCTTTTGTTGTAGTTTCAGCCAGGGGTGTGATGGAGGGCAGTCCCCAGCAACAGAACAGTGCAGATAACCTCGTTACAGATGTAATTAGACTGGAAAAACTGTGATATGCCTTGAAGAGAAACTCAGCAAGAAAGAAACTCACCCCATCTTGCAAAAAGGAAGATATTCTTACACACAGATGGGATGGCACAGATACAGCTCCTAACTCACTGCCATCTTCCTGCATGGGCTGCTGCTGGCATTGCTAAGCAGAAGGACAGGATGCAGCTCTGGATCTCAGATTACCAAAGACTGGATTCTGTCATTTGGTGGCTGCTGATGTATCCCAGCAGAATTCAAAACAGCATACATATAAATGTGTGCTCTTGTCCCTGCACAGTGTACCACCATGCTCTTCAGGGACACCTCCCAGCTTCTGCAGCTAAAATCTGTAGAGAGGACTACAGCAGAACTACCATCAGCACTCAGATTCACTACTACAGACTTTCAGTTTTTCCACCTTTAATTCTTGCAAGGTCCTCCTAGATGCATGCATCTTGGAGATAAGGTATCTGGAGTTTCTTTTACCACTAAAACTTCCTGACAGAATTACAGCTGTATTAGTTACAAATGTGAGATTAGCCAGATCTATATCATAAAAGTCAAAAAGAGCAAGATCAAGCTCTTGATCTCAGCATGTATTTTGTATGGACAGTTACACAAGAAGAACATTAAGTTTGCAATACTAAGCAGTGAAATGTTAGCTAATGACTGAGTACCCATTTTGGTTGTTTTTCTGTGGATGGATCTTGATTCAGGTTTCAACAGTCTGACCTCAAATTTACTTAACGTTTGGAAGAATAGTAATGTGGCTTTTGCAGTAAGAATATATTGTTATTTCCCCCTGGTTCCCAAGTGTGGACATCTCCCTCCCTTCTGATATTTACACAGTTCTCTTTCCCAGCTTTTCTTCATTCTCCAGCAGTTGCTCATCCTTCATTCTCCAGTAGTTGCTCAGTATTTAAAATCTGATGAAAATGAACTGCTATTAATTTCCTCAATTATTATGGCTTTCATTATTATATTATCTGAAAGCTTCAGAAACATGCAATTATCACCACAATGACACAGGAGGCTATTATCCTATTCTCACCGAGGAGGATAAGAGGCAGTAAAATAATAATACATTTCAGGTGTGCTGTTTGAGATAAGTTGGATCCGATTTATCACAGAAGTTAGTGTTACACAGAACTATGCGATCCTGACCCAGTTCAGTGTGATTTTCAAAGTATTCAGCACACTGATGAATCAGACTACTAGCGCTCAAACATAATGGTGTCTCGTCCCTCTCCCTCTCCTCTCCTCTCCTCTCCTCTCCTCTCCTCTCCTCTCCTCTCCTCTCCTCTCCTCTCCTCTCCTCTCCTCTCCTCTCCTCTCCTCTCCTCTCCTCTCCTCTCCTCTCCTCTCCTCTCCTCTCCTCTCCTCTCCTCTCCTCTCCTCTCCTCTCCTCTCCTCTCCTCTCCTCTCCTCTCCTCTCCTCTCCTCTCCTCTCCTCTCCTCTCCTCTCCTCTCCTCTCCTCTCCTCTCCTCTCCTCTCCTCTCCTCTCTTCTCCTCTCCTCTCCTCTCCTCTCCTCTCCTCTCCTCTCCTCTCCTCTCCTCTCCTCTCCTCTCCTCTCCTCTCCTCTCCTCTCCTCTCCTCTCCTCTCCTCTCCTCTCCTCTCCTCTCCTCTCCTCTCCTCTCCTCTCCTCTCCTCTCCTCTCCCTCTCCTCTCCTCTCCCTCTCCTCTCCTCTCCCTCTCCTCTCCTCTCCCTCTCCTCTCCTCTCCCTCTCCTCTCCTCTCCCTCTCCTCTCCTCTCCCTCTCCTCTCCTCTCCCTCTCCTCTCCTCTCCCTCTCCTCTCCTCTCCCTCTCCTCTCCTCTCCCTCTCCTCTCCTCTCCCTCTCCTCTCCTCTCCCTCTCCTCTCCTCTCCCTCTCCTCTCCTCTCCCTCTCCTCTCCTCTCCCTCTCCTCTCCTCTCCCTCTCCTCTCCTCTCCCTCTCCTCTCCTCTCCCTCTCCTCTCCTCTCCCTCTCCTCTCCTCTCCCTCTCCTCTCCTCTCCCTCTCCTCTCCTCTCCCTCTCCTCTCCTCTCCCTCTCCTCTCCTCTCCCTCTCCTCTCCTCTCCCTCTCCTCTCCTCTCCTCTCCCTCTCCTCTCCTCTCCCTCTCCTCTCCTCTCCCTCTCCTCTCCTCTCCCTCTCCTCTCCTCTCCCTCTCCTCTCCCTCTCCTCTCCTCTCCCTCTCCTCTCCTCTCCCTCTCCTCTCCTCTCCCTCTCCTCTCCTCTCCCTCTCCTCTCCTCTCCCTCTCCTCTCCTCTCCCTCTCCTCTCCCTCTCCTCTCCTCTCCTCTCCCTCTCCTCTCCTCTCCCTCTCCTCTCCTCTCCCTCTCCTCTCCTCTCCTCTCCTCTCCTGGAAAGGGAGGGGAAGAGGAAGGGAAGGGAAAGAGAAAAATAGAATAACCCCTCCACCACTTCTTTTTAAACCAGAAAAGCATGGTCTCTGTCTGAAATTAGTTTTTCATTGGTTAGGGAGGGTAAATGTGAATTGCTGCTCCCGGAGCTCAATTCAGCTTTGTTCGACACACCCTAGAGCACTCTTCCTTCACCCTCACTACTGCTTATTGACAGGTCTATGTTGCTTTCTGGGGCAGATGAGGGACTTCTTGTGAGTTAAGGGGACCTGTGAAGAAGGGGAAGCTCATCACATGAAATACCAGTGCCACTGCCTCAACCTTTGTTATTTCAATTGATGGGACAACAGTGCTGGAGATAAATACTAGCCAGCAAGGGGATGTCAAAATACCAACTTTAGGATATGGTAAAGGAACTAAAACCCCATGAACCCTCATGATCTCCTTAAATGATAAATACAAAAGAAATGGGGAAAGAAAGATGAACAGGCATTGAAAAACATCAAAGGAAGTATTTTAACCCATTACTGTAGCTTTTGAGGACATTTCTAGGATCAGCAGGCTTAGAGGCAGACCTTAACTGTCTGTTAGGCAGACCCTCACCCCCACATTCTTTAAGAGTTTGCTTTGCCTTTAATTTAGGAAGTGGCATATGGGCTATGCTATCATTTCTTTCATTAAACCACAGTCACCCAAAGCCAAGTTACTTGGCTTAATGGAACTTTGATCTGACTTTGTTTATCAGTATTTAAGTCCAATTATAAGCAAAAGGAGAATTTCCAAAGAAGGGTTTATGAGATTGGAATTACGTGCATACCAAATACTTATGGAGAAGAGAAACAAACAATTCAGTGACATGTCCTCATTGTGTTCCCAAGTGTTTGCAACACTAGGCAATTTTATATTTACTTTTGAAAGTATCTCATGCTTTCCCCACTGCATCAGCATCATAGTCAGCACAACATAGTCTGCATTAGTGCATCAGCCAAAACTTGTGCCAGCATGGAAATCCCTTTGTGACAGATTTAGGAGAGGTAAACTTGGTAGGGGTAGAAGGAACTTATGGAGCACTTCTCCCAGCAACTCAGACAATATTTCATTAAATAGGAGCAACCTCATTTTTCCTTCAAAACACATCAGCTCCACCGAAAATCATAGAATCACAGAATGGTTTGAGTTGGAAGGGACCTTAAAGAACATCTAATTCCAACCCTCATGCCTTGGGCAGGGACACCTCCCACTAGACCAGATTGTTCGAAGCCCCATCTGAAAACTGCACAGTGGTATAAAGATAGTTAACTTAGTTATAGCAGCCTGTACAGCAGGAAGAAGTATCTTTCAGGTTTCTGAGGCCTGTTAGCATTACACTATGTTTCCATGGATGAAGAAATACCGACTGGTTTCTGGTTAGCTGGCTTAAAGTTGATTCAGTACTTTAATACTATGCTGTAGTCTGCAGTGAACTGTAGACATAGTCCTTGGGAAGCATAGAGGAAAAAATGGTGAAGCTCTCAGAAATCATGGAAACAACCCCCCACCTAACCACTATCAGCAGTTCCAACATTTTATAACCCTTTCATAACCTATTCAAAGAACAATGCTTTTATTTCACATTCAGAGCTAGGAAACCATTGTACTTTGCAAGGCACAAAACAGTAGTTCATTGTTTTTCTAATAAAAATGTCAAATCTGTGATTTAATGAAAATGATTTATTCCCAACTGAGAAGCCTAGATAAAGAGAGGATGATAATTGGGGATGCTGTGTGGTATGATCCCAATTTCCCCTGAAAATGCAGTGTTGGAGGATAGATGATGTTTATATTAGAAGGCAGCCAAATTGTATAACTGTACGTTTTGCTTGCTTATGCATTGTGACTGCAGTCTAACTGTCTGGTGATTAACCAAAATAAGCAACTCTTTCTCCATACACACATTGTTTTAAAAGCCTACAAATAAATCTCTTTATAGGTGAGGCTGGAGGCTTGTCAAAAGATGTCAACAATTCACAGTGGCTAAGAATTTAGGAATAAGAACAGATTTGTGCCAACAAGTTGCCAAGTATTCCCAAAGGACACTGCTCCAATATCCATCACATAAATACTGGAAAGTGTATCCATGAAGTTCCTTAGGGCAAACACACATCTTCCTGTTGCCATTCTCATCAGACCAGCTGTGTGTAAATTAAGAATCCACTCAATTTTGCAATGCTCACCTCTGTCTTATTAGAAAGATGTGCTTTGCAGAAGGAATGAGCTTCTGGCATTTTGACACACCTGCATATCCAATTCTGGTGATGTCATCACAAGTCTGAGAACATTTGTTGCTCCCTCTAAAGCTCCTTCTATTAGTTGCAGTTACCATTTGAAAATTGCAGCTTTCATTTTACTCAGAGAACAGAGAACTCAGAGAACAGATTTGAGAGCTTTTGAGATAAGCTGTGGATTGGAAGGCTCCAAGCTCCAATTCTTTCCCCCCTTTCAGGATGGAAAATGCAAATCTCCATGAAAGAAATCAACCTTTTAAATCACAAAGTTTTAAAATAAATCTCTACTCTGTGTAGGGGAAAGACTTATTAATTATAAGTGCTCCCATTTCACATGTAGACTTCCTAGAAACTGATTCTCTGATTTATTAGGTCACAAATATAAATACTAACCTAGTTCTAAAGCATATATTCATTCCTTCAGTGCTCTATGAATCTTTGGGCATGCCTAAGGAGAGACTCTCTAGTCACAAACTAACTCAATAAGAGAAGCTAGAAAAGACTGAAGTGGAAATGGGGAACCCATCAAAGATCAGTGACAGACAGAAAGAAAGACCTTTAAGAAAATCTGTGTGTTACTACTAGAGCTGCTTAGGGACTTCCTACAAATGTTATTTGAACTGAAAATCATATTTTGGGGCATCTCTGAAGAGAAATAGTTCTGAGAAACATTCTTTTTGTCATAATATTTTTCTATTACAGATGTTTTGTGTATAAAGAATGGGTATTCATCTCTTCTGTTATTGCTGACATTTTTGTCATGGGGAGGGGCAAAGTGGGCCTTCCCCCTCACCTCCATTTCCTGCCCAGAACTAGTAAGTCTGTCTAGACAGGGATGGTTAAGGAATTTAGCCACTTCCCAAAAGCCCCATAAGCCTTTATCACTCATGATTAACACACAGTGTTTACATAGCTATGTCAACCTTAACTTTCCTTCTTTGTCTACTTCGGTAATGGAAATACACTGCTGACATTTGCTGTTGATTTTATCTCTTGTTTATTGACTAGATGGTAAAGATGTTGAGGACGACTCAGTCCCATCTGTAGTGAGTTGTGTCAGTGCTTCAGACATATTCTGCAGAGGTGGCAGTGCTGGGATAACGGAAGGACATGTTTCAACTGAACTGCACTGATCACTCCTTCTGTTGTATTGGCCATTTCTATGTTCTCAAAAAAAATCAGGGAATCCATAAGCAAAATATATAACAATACAGCAAATGGACTGCAAATTTCAAAGGTGTTTGTTTCATAAAAATGAAGTGATCTCTTTTTGCAAAGTATTGAAAGAAACATGAATACCTAGAATTGCAGTGACACTGCCAGTCCCACTAGCATGGATACCTTCATCCTCTACCTGATGCCGTCCAAAGCATAATATTAATCTTTAAAATGTACTCAAATTTATGCAAATATCAGAAAAAGAAACTTGATTATAAAACTTCTCAGACTCCTGATCGTTTCAAGGATAAGGTACGTAAGGAAAGGACACGGCCTTAATACTATCCCTGCTGGAGCAATAGACAGAGTAGCTGAAGCAGAATAGAAGAGAATTTCTGTAAGAGGAAAAGCTTGTTACAGACTTCTCACTCTGGTCAGGAGCAATCAGAGACCATATTCAAAGAAAAAAAGCGGTCTGGAGAAGCAGAGTGAAATCACCACTCTTTGCATGGTCTTTGTAACAAAAACACAACCTGGGGAGAAATAGCATAGAAAGGAAGTCAGTTTTACTTCCCCTTGGCTTTCTTTCACAGATATTATTTTTCCTCCCAGCCTTCTTGCCACACGCCTTTATACTCCTCAGACAGAAAACATCTCTGCTTGATCCTGTATTATTGCTGACTTGGAGCTCAAGTCTGTTACAATGAACTTTTATGCAATTCCGTTGCTATTATTCCTAATGGTAACAAATATCAGTAATTTCTTAAATTGAAACAATTTTTATTTTTTTTAAGCCAAGATCTGGAGAGTATTTATTCTGTTGTAGTCTTGTAGTTGGTCACAATAAATGGAGTCAGCAAATGCAACAGCAGACATAAAGAGGAGGAGGGGAAAGAAGAAAATAGAACATATCCAAAAGCCATGTGTTTCCACTACAACAAGGCTCTTGCCTTTAGCTGCTCTAATGCTGAACAGGGGGTACCTAAGACTTTGTTTAGGACTGTGGCATTTGATTCCCACAGGCTCAGGAATTTTCCACAACAGAGTGTTGCCGGGGGGAGATGACTTTGGGAGCATGATTCCCGCTGCTGAGAATCTATATGGAACTTCAGACTTTGTGATTTCAGGAGGTTTCAGCACAACACTCTTAGTTTAAAACAACTACAACAACAAAAAACAACACATGAATTAAAAGAGAGAAAGTGGCAGTGAGGGAAATGAAGGGCATAGGCATGAATTTAACAACCTAATGAAATAACTAGTCTTTTAACCATCTTAACCCAAAGCACTTCACAACACCGGAAGAGTGTCCAAGAAGCCTTTACTAGACTTCAGATCAGTTCCCATGCCAAACACAAGGCTGATTTTCATTTCTTTCATATCAGCACCCAGATGAACAATGATCAACGGCAATACTGGAGAAAAAAGGAGCTTCAGAGCTGCACAGGCCCACGTCCTTCCAGGTGCTGAAACCCATTTACTCCAGGCAGGATCAAAATACCTCCCCACTTACATTTACCTGAGCCCTTGTGTTTTTACTTCTGCTCTCCCTGCACAGCACCGTGATTCCCCACCCTGCCCCGGGCATGCAGAGAAACTGGGGAAATGCATCAGAAAACACTTATTTGATAGACAGCTTGAGAACTTTACTACTGACCTTTTTGTTATTCTCTAATTTCTTCATGTGCCAAATAAAAACAGCAAATAATTAAATATTAAAATGCACTGACTGAACAAAACTACAAACAATGTTTCTTTAATTCTATACAAAGACAACAGTGATTTTGGCCTCTCATTTATACCTGTATGAGAAGTATATGAAATTCAACTAGTTGAATAATTTGCATATATATGAGCTAGCTAGTCTTACACTGTTTACTAGACATACATGTTTTTATGATGTGTTTTTTTCAACACACTGATATTAAATCTGGATCCCTTCTCTGACACACTAAATGCTATAGTATTAGACTGCTCAATGTATGTGCACTGAGGATTAAAACTGATTTATCTTATATGATCTGAACGCTTGAAAACAAGCATCCAGTACAAACTCTAAAGGTGTCTATCAGTCTCCTCGATAAATACACTGAGGCAGTGTCCCAATGAAGCAGTCATTTGATAGCCTCCAAATCTAAAAAAATGTTGAACTGATTCAAGAAAAGAGCCGCTGTTAAACACAGTGCTCCCCCAGCAAGGCAGGCACTGGGCACTTAATGTTGGAGGCATCCTGAAGCAAAGCTTCAAAGCCTGGAGGTCCCTGCTGCAGCTTTTCTAACACATCATCTCCTCTCCT
The DNA here is from genome assembly GCF_964034855.1 of Anser brachyrhynchus. Classification (NCBI taxonomy): domain Eukaryota; kingdom Metazoa; phylum Chordata; class Aves; order Anseriformes; family Anatidae; genus Anser; species Anser brachyrhynchus. The sequence goes on along the minus strand of NC_137697.1, from coordinate 47,283,185 downwards.
TGTCTTCCTATATTAACATTCTGGCTGCAATGAAAACTTTTGAGTACGAACACTACAGGACCAAATCCAGTCTGTGTTCTCTCCTGTATTCCTCAGGTTAGTTATTTCGACAACTTCACTTTTTAGGAATTGGCTCACATCTGGGAATAGAGACTGAAGTTTATAGTTCACAATGAGGTAAGTTTTCTTTTGTTTTTGCTTTGCCCTGGGCGATCTCACTCCCTTGGACTGAGAACCAAAACCACTGCGGTGACCTCTGAGGCAATGTTTGTGTTTGGATTTAAATATTTCCTCTGGTGGTCGCTGGGCTCAGAATAGGAGAGTAGGAAGTAAGGTAGGAAAAGGAACAGGTAAGTTATTGAATTGCTTAATGAGAATTTATTTTTATACATACATATATACATACACAAAGAAACACACACATATATAAAGTTATTCAACATGCCTACATAAATAAACAGTACAGAGAATCTTTTTTTTTTCCTCTTTCCTTCTTTTGTGACTATGTGTCAAAATGAGAAGGTTTTCTAGATATTTATCTCCCAAAGGAATTAATGCTCAGCATTAATAGGCCTACATACAAGTGAATCTCTTCAAGGAGAATTATGAAAGGCTTGGACATACGCTTAAGTATAAGCGATTAAGCTCTTCCTTTGTTCAGACACGTGTATAAGCATGTGTCTTACTGTCAAAGTGTATTTAGATCTCTGAGTAGTCAGTAGGTTACAGGCACGTATTTTGAGGAGATGGCAAAAAGCTTTGTGAGTTTGATGCCAGTGTCAGGATGATGTAGGAAGATGTAGATGATGGAGAAAAGCCCTACTGGGCCCCCAAAGTAATGATTGGAATGCCCCACTTTCTTGAAATGAAAAAATGCAATTTTCAGAAATGTTAAAATGCCTGAGAAGCATGCATCCCATCAACCTGCAAAGTCTTGGGCTTTTTAGTGCCCAAGAATTCAAATGCCTAAGAGCATTTGAATTATATTTTTTTTTCCTCTCATTTTACTTTTTCATCTCATTGGTTACTTCTTAGACACATGTTCTGCCACTTCCCTACGGCTGGTATCACCGTTCAGTGTATTTCCAAGGTTTTCTTCTCCGCAGATGTCAGGAATATGTAGCACATAGAAGTCTACATTCACAGCTACAGAAGCCCTGGACTATGGCTAATTATGTCAGCAGAGCTCCCTCTGCTGCTTCAGGATGAAAAGATTTTCTTGCAAACAAGCTTTAGTATCAATGTATTGTTACAGAATTCATTTCAAATGACTTGTAAAAGAAAATTTTAATGGAAAAATCTTATTTGTATCTTTTTGGATTTATGAAATCCAGCTAAGCGTTTCTGGCTTCTGCTGTTTGCATATGCAGAGCTTATACAGCAAAACAGACCTTAGAAAAATATTTCAATCATCTACAAAAACAAAACCTGGCTTCTACAAAATCCCCTCAGATGTGCCTTTGAACCTTACAAACAACCTGACAGGAAAGACCTCACATGAGTGGATAAAAATTAAACAAATGTTTCAGTTTCAAGCTACTAAACTTCATCAAAAAACAAGAAAGCACTCTGAAGAGTTTCCTCAATGAAATTCTTTCAAGGGGAACATTCAGGTTCAACCCAATGAACCAAAGACCTCAATTCAATTAACTGCTCAACACAGAATACTTCAGCAAACATACTTAAAAGGAAGTCTAGAAGCCCTTTCTTGGCATATTCTTGGACTTCTTGATGTCCGTCCCAATAATTCAGTTCCTGCACAGGAAAGATTTCAATGACTGTTCTGAAGTAACCATAGAAAGCTTGCTCTGGGTTCACCTTAGACTGCAGAGTGGTTTGCTTCTCTAGGATTTTGCAGACTTTACCACCACCCTCAGCACTGCGGAATATTCACAAGAGTATCTGACATATCATTCTTCTTGCACTTGCGTATTACCCTTTTTCTTTCATTCCTCTTTGTCAGTCCAAGCCTCTAGACAAATCTTTAGACAGCACGCTCCATGAACATGTTCCATGTTCACCTTTGATGGCAGGAATTTATTTATTTGTTTTTAATTCGGCGTAACTTATTTTTGCTATTTTCATGTTTCTGTGCCTAATACTAAGAACCTTTAAGCATTTTAGTGAACATGGGCCTTAGCAACATAACCTACAGCATAATGTGCACAGATATTTACCTCCCTCTGTTTTACTAGAGTTTGTAAATGAACACTTCCTTGCTAATTCAATTCAGCTTTCTTCTACTTTTATCAAAGACTTTTTTTTAAAAATATATTTTCTTATTTTGGGGGAAGAAGGAAAATAGGTTCTGTAACAGTGGTATATATTTATATTTATTAACAAATATGTCTCTATGCTATTAATGCAGTGAATCTTGATATATAATTCGTACTAAATTTTTAAATAATTTTTTGGCATTTCTGGAGTTTCAGCTCTGTTTCCTGCTCACATGGCTGCACCACAGACTTGTGCTAGACTGGCAGTGCTGTCCACAGGTAGTGGTGAAGCACAGTTCAGTGCTGAACCTAAATCCAAGTACTGTGTGTGGGGCACCCTGGATTTAAGCCAATAATCTGTAGTTCTCTTATTCTCTCTGTAGTTCTCTTATTCTCTCTTATTCTTAATCTCTAATTCTCTTATTTCTCATCCCATCTCTGCCATGTGGATGAGGAAGATGCCAACTGATAGTTACAGTAGGGAGGCTGTGCCAGAGGATGGGACTGAACCAGTATCCAACACCAGTACTTCATCTTCTGGACCATCTTCTCCTTTTTCCTGACATACACCAAAGGATAGTGCCAAGATAAGGCTGAGATGAGTTGAAATGCTGTCACTAAGACTAAATTCGCTGTTTCTGTGAAATGCGTTGGGGTACTTACACCTGAGTAAGAAACAGATAATATATCTCCTCTTCAGCTCAGCAGTGCTTTAGTGCCAGGATGCCAGGAAGCAGAGAGCTGCAAACGATCCATGGGAAAAAGAAAATGGGATGAAATCAAAGATGGGCTTCATTCTGGCTGCAGTTTAAGTGATGATCTACTCTCTACTCCCTTTCTCCCTCTGGCATAAAGGGGTATGAGAAAACTGGATGAGCATGCTCAAAGCATGCTTCTTGCTGCGGAGCATGCAGACAGAACCTGCATTGCAATGGCTCTCCTGCAGTTCCAGGACCACAGCCACCAGAGGTGGTGAGGTGTACACAGGAGACAACCCTTCTAGGGCATCCCTTTACTGAACACTGAAGAAAAATGTGTGCATGGAGCCACAGCAATTTCCCCAGGGCTGTCCTCTCCAAAGCCCTGAACGTGTAGCTTACCTCCAATGCCCTTGAAAAATGAACAGTGGGGATGGAACAGCACATAAACCACCTGTAATTAAAGAGAACCTCCTTTCCTCTGACCTTGGCTTAAAACAAATGCAATCCACCAAGCACTCGAAGTCATTCACAAAATGGTCCTGGTGTGAGAGGCAATAGCACAGAGCTCCTTGTCTTTTCCTCTGCCTCCCCACATTCTGTGTAGGGGATGGGTGCTTTCATTCATAATAGAAGTGATTCACAAGGAAACCATCCCAGCTGTGTGGTGGAAGTACTACTGCCAGCCCACTTCCCTGGCACTGCTTCTGCTCGTCCCCCTGTGATGATATTGTCAAGTCTGTGGAGCAGAACTTGGGGGCAAAGAACAGAAGAAAAGTCAATACACCTTTGCTTTAACATGTCTGGACAAAGCCACTGCACAGTTGAACAGCTTTTTTTTTTGTCAGAAACAGAATTTGCTTGAAACTGCAAGTTTTTCTTTCTTTTTTTTTTTTTTTGTGTGTGTGTGTGTATGTGTATGTGTGTGTGTGTGTGTGTGTTTTAATGTAATATTGCAAATGAAGGGGATTTTCAAGTTATAAGATACTGTCAGCGCTCTTTGATCAAAAGCACAATGGAAGTTGATTACGCCCCAGCCTAACAACAGTGGCTTAGTCCTTAGTAATATCATAAACAGAGAACACCCATCAGTATTTGGGTACAGAATGCTGAGGGAAATGCCCTGCTGATAAGCTGCAACTTGCTTGAAACAGCTCTTTAGCAATATGGCAGTGCTCAAAGAATGCCAAAAAGCACAGTGAAATTGAAACGTTGTCAAGTACTCTGCAAATAAATCAAGTATGTCAAAGTGTGGAACATATTTTGACAGGAATATCCTTGTAAAATATTGCGTGTGTTACTATTAAACACATTGCACTGCAGCACCTATGATGTTATTGTATCAGTGGCACAAACATATTGGCAAACCTTGAAGGCCATGATAACTTCCAGTTATTTATTGCTTTCCAATTATAGCCAACATAGGGTCCAATTTGCCTAATGAGCATGATTGTGTATTTTATTAAAATATGCTTTTTTTTTTTTTTTTCTTCACAAGACCATCTTCTTCTGTAAACAGATGAGAATTCACATGACCAGCAATCTTGGGTTCTTCCTGGTTCCACTGGACCTTAGAAGAGTCTGAGCTAGGGAGGCTAACCAAGACATCCCCTGCAACTCAATTTATGTGAACAGGACAGATGGTGCATCTTCATCTTTCTGGGTCTGGGTTTCCGTGTTTCCCAGGAATGCCACAAACATTTGCAATCGGATTAATTGAGAATATCATAATGATAACTTAGTCCTTCCTTATCACATAGTACACAGGTAGCCCTCTGGAAACAACTACCAGAAGCTATTTTTTTTAAAGTGTTGAAATGCCTATATCTGCAGATATATGTCAGAAGATAACTCCCCATTAGATGTACTAACTTCACCAATTCCACTGAGGTATATATAAATGCATTTGAATTCATTAAGATAAACTAATACATTTAAATATCGATCTTCTTGAGCTCTGTGTGGTACCTATTCCCAGACTTCTCAAAAATGAAAAGACTTTCTTACCACTGATACCCACAATCAGGCCCTGATTTGGTAAAGAGCTTACCTACGTGAGCCTCAGGAGTGTTCTCTTTCCCTGCACTCTGCCAGGGGAGAAGAACCTGCCTGGAACACAAGGAGTGCAACAGGGCAGACAAAAGCAAGGAGAAAGGCTAATAAAACTGTGAGCTGCAGAGGGGATATGTGGGGGAACAGGAAACCATGGGAGGTGAGACTGTCACAATGAACTGTTGTGTCCTAACTTGTGCACGCCACAGAGATGAATGGACCTTTCAAAGCAACCTTAATTTGACTTCTTCTTTCTTCTTTCTTGATGCTCCTATGAAAACAGTGGATGTGCTTCATGCTTTGAGTCATGGCAGTATGGCTCATGGCTCTGTTTGAGGGCATTGGCCCTGGACTGAGGCAGTCTTGTGTCTAGTCTTTGCCTTATTCAGATGACTTCTATGACACAGTCAAGGAAGAGAACTGGGCAGTCCTTGGGCAGAAGCACAGGATGGGGAGCAGGGCAGAAAGCCTTTTGAGAGGAGGGTATATCTGAGCCCTGCCTTACCAGCCCAACCATCCCACCCCTGTACCGGATGAAGAAGCCACTCCCTGAAAATAAAGTGATGTGGGACAGCTTGGGATGAAAAGACATGTTCTCCAAGTATCTGCAGCCTGTGACAATTTCCTGTTGCACACAGACCATGTTGTTCAGAGATAGATTATTCATAACTGCACCCTCCTGGTGAATAACGTGGAGCAGTGATGGTCAAGGCTCTGACATCAAAAGTAATCTTCTTCAAACAAAAGAACAAAAAGCTCATATTAATTTGAGGAGAGATGGGCCTGTAACAGGCTTAGGCTAAAAGGTAACTTCCCAAAGGATATCCTCACTGAGATCAGCTGGTGAAGACCCATGGATCCCTCCTTAGGCCTTTTCCTCTTCTGTTTTATGATGGTGGTGCTGTAACAGAAACCCACCACAGCTGTAACGCTGGGATTAGGACTGTCCTCACCCCCAGGTGATAAATACTAAAGCCATGGCACGCCCTGGAGCTCCCCCACCGCATCAGTTCCCTGCCAATTTGCAACTTCTGTGTCTCAGTCCAGCTGTAATGAAAACCACATACCAACTAGCCCATGCTAGGAACAGGGATGAAGGAGGCCTTCTCCTTAAGCTGTTGCGCACCTGCAGGACAACTGTCTCCCTTGCATGGATGCTCAGGTATCTTGACATTTTCTTACACCAAGGGATCTCTCTTGCACAACTTCTCAACCAGCACCAGTTAAAGTCATCAGACCTCCTCCTACCGGTGACTGTGGGCTCTGTCTCCCTGTGACAAAGTCTGAAAGGTCTGCTACAGGGGATAAGAGATGCTGGGATAATGGTCACACAGCAAGTGGCACATGACAATGTCACGCTTTCTCTGGCCACTTTGTCCTGCTGCTTTGCTTTGCTCATCCTTGCTGATTCTGTGTTAGTCTCCTTTCCCACAAATTTTTAAGTGTTTTTTAAGCAAAAAGTTGTTGGGAAATCAGGATTCATTACATAGGGAAGATGGGGCATTAGGGAGTGAAATTACAGCAGCAGTGTAGTTGGGTGAAAAGAGCAGTGATGCAGCAGGGATAGACCAAGATCTCCTGCAAGTCCCAGCTTGTAAGTTATTTCCTAAGGCCAGCTATGAAAATAAGCGTTTAATGCTTCACTGCTTCTTCCAGCCTGCTCTGCTGACCTTAATTTGTTTCTGGTCTCTTGCTTTTTGGCTGCTGGCTGGAAATGAGTCCCTGGCTGTGAGCTTCTCCAGGGGACCTCCCTGAACTGAGGGGAGAGTGGCTGAGCCCTGTCCACCTTCCTTAAAGACACACCTCTCTCTTTGATCTACTAGTAATGGCAGATGTTGCATACAGAAAAAAGTAACTAAAGAAACAACAACAACAAGCCAAAAGAAGGTCCACAGCTCCAAGCTGTCCTGAAAATTTGCTCTCTATAGAGCCAGCCTTCAGGATCATTTACACTCTGTCTGTGTGACTGTTCATGCTACAGGTATACGATGTTAGTGTAAGATGCAAAAAAGGAAACCTGTTGACCTCCCACCACCTAACTCACCGATAGTGATTTTTTTTTCCTTGTGTTGTTACTGCTGGAACCTCCTGTACATATAACCAGAGGTGTAATTTAATATTGTCGGGAACCACAGTGGGTACAAAAAGAGAAACCATTTCGCTTTCCTAACTTATACCCTTGATTTCCTATCAGTATCACTTTGATTATTTTATTAGAAATTAAATAGATTTTTTTTTTCTGTAGAAACACATTCAAGACCACACCCAGAGGTCTGGAAATCATTTCTGCTTCACATTCACACTCCTTCATGTCTTTGCAGCTCTGCAACTTTCCTTTCATATTTATTCCTTCCAGAAGATAGGCTTTTTAGTATAATAATAAAACAGAACATAGCAGATATATCTCTCTCCTTACAATGCTTGTATTCAAGCTGTAAACCTGATTTCTACACAAAGGAATAGGTTAACTAGCAAATAGCTGAAAAGGTGCAAGGCTTACCATAATCTCTTATTCTCAAATTATTCTTAAGGACCTAAGCAAATTACAGAGATCATCTACTCTGATCTCGTGTATAACCACTGAATTTCAGCAACTTTGAACTGAATGATAATATTTCTTATATTCATTTTAAAGCCCACAGCTGCTGGAAAATCAGCCATGTTGCTCAGTGCATTGTGACTCATTCTCCCTATAAACCCTTCCACTTCTGTTTCTGGTCTGAATTACTCCAGGTTTGGCTCCTAGCCATTGAGTTCTTAATTCAGCATTTTTATTTATTTTTTTTTTCCTATACAAAGGAAAGGTCTGTGATCCCTTCTCCAGGTAACTCTCTAGAGATTGAAATCAAATCAAGTCCCTTGAACATTAGAAATGGAGCGTGCTTCTCAAATAACCTCACAGTAAAGTGTGCTTTCTTGACTTCAGGTGATACTTGCTATTCTTTCCTGAATCTCTCCCCAAATTTCTAACATCTGTTTTGATGCCTAGTACTGCATAAAGACACAATAGTATCCCTGCTTCTAGTTTATTCTCCTATTCTGTATGACCCCTGATTGTCTTATGGCACTGCTCTGGGGGTCCCAGATCAATTAGACCTCTGCTGTGATCCATTAGCAATTTGTGGTGCATTATAGGATATGGATATCTATTTTGCACGTACAGCTTTTTTTTACCTCTTTTCCAGGATACTGACCTTTCACTCTGCTGAATAAAAAACCGCAATGAAGCAAATTACCAAGGACCCCAGGCCTCTCTGGTTGGAACCATTAAGGTACAGGTCAAGAAGCTTCATGGTAACGTATTTCCAGATGAAACTGCCTTTCTAGACATTGAGTACGACTGGTTCTTCATGCTCACTGTTTTTACTAAGGCTTAGCAGGCTTACCTGTGGAAGTGTGCATGGTCTTTTGCAGGGAGCGCAGGAGAAAGCTCATCAGACAGCAGCATCTATTTCACTGCATAGCAGCACGCACTTTTCCCGGGGCAGCATTTCTTCCAGTTCCACAGTTGTAAAATTGAAAATGCTCCTGGCCCTCATGCCTTGGGCTGAGATCTGTAAAGGCCCTTCAGGTGCACCTTTCAGCCTGTGGACCCAGTTAGTTTGTATTCAGCTCCAAGGGACAGATGCTTGGTTACAGCAAGACATCCTTCACTTACGAACAGGTGTGGTCCTTGCTGACATGCCTATTTTCCCTCATTCTAATTTTGCCATTCAGCTTTTTCTTCCACTTCAGTGGCAGTCTATGTCCCTCTCTTTCTCTCCACCAGGAAGTGAATTACTTAGGAGGCATTTTTCCTTGGCACAGATCCCTACATGCCTCTGAACCACCTGAGAGGTGTTTCTGCAGGTCCCTAGCACGGCTAGGGCTGCAGGGTGACACACGGTATCTGCCCTCTGTGGCAGATGCCAGGTTTGGTGTTGTCCACTCTCACTTATGTAATTAGTAAATGACAGCAAGCTGTGGCCTCAGTGAGAAGATTAAAATGCGTTGTCTCACTAATCAGATGACCCATGGGGGAATGGGGGCTGGAATGGCTCCCAAACTCTCCTGCACTGCTCAGCTTTCAGCCAATACATTTTTTTCTTTAGCTTCTCCAAGGGCACTTGGAGTGCGGAACCTAGCCCCACAGTGGCTTTCCACAACATTTTCCATATTAAAAATGATTCTTCAAGGCCTGCTAACTGCTCTCAAGACTGATAGGCCACCAGCTGTGTTAACAAGAAATGCATGTGTTTCTTAAGTACGGTGGAAAGAAAACGAAGGAAGCGTACTTAAGGAACCTTTCAGTTATCACACATAGGGGCTGATTTGCAAAATCACAATCATACCATGTCACCTGCATCTTTGTATTTGGTTTGGTAGTAGGTACTAGTAAGATTGCTAAGATTACTAGTAAGATGCAGGCACCAATTCAAAGACAAGATCAAAGACTGCCTTTTGCATACAGCATTACAACTTCATCTCCTACACTATGTGAGATTCTGTAACTTTATCACATGCAGCTGCTCAAGCAATAATCCAGGAGGAGTCAGAAATGTTTTATGACTCAGTCTTTGCAGAGTGCTTTGGTTCTGCTGCAAGATTCAGTTCAGACTGATGACTGACAAGGGATTTAAAGGAGTTGAAAGGTAGTGGTCCTACATGATCCTATGGCCAAGCTACATTCTTCAGCTTGTTTTGGCTTTATCATTGTTATCTAAACAGAACAGCTGGATGGACAAAATTCATACAGGTACACAAGTTGGTCTTTTTTTTTTTTTTCAAATCCCTCAGATGGAGCATCTACTCCCAGCAACTGGGAAAATTCAAAGGTGTGTGAAACATCAGGCTGTAGATATTAGTGTGGTGTTTACCTCAGCTTCAACAGGCTCCTGTCTCCTCACTGGATCACTGGATCACAGAATCACAGAGTGGCCAAGGTTGGAAGGGACCTCTGTAGATCATCTAGTCCAAACCCCCTGCCGAGCAGGATCACCTAGAGCATGTTGTGCAGGATGGCATCCAGGCGGGTTTTGAACATCTCCAAAGAAGGAGACTCCACAAGCTCTCTGGGCAACCTGTCCCAGTGCTCTGTCACCATTACAGTAAAGAAGTGCCCCCCTCATATTCAGCCGGAACCTGTGCTTCAGTTTGTGCCTATTGCCTCTCATCCTGTTGCTGGGCACAACTGAAAAGAGACCGGCTCCATCCTCTTGACACCCTCCCCTCAGATATTTATACACATTGATGAGGTCTCCCCTCGGTCTTCTCTTTTCAAGGATAGTACATCCTTTGTATCTCTCTTTCTGTATGAGTTTGTACAGCTCCTTGCACTGAGTTACAACAGTAAGCAATATGGTCCAGCTTAAAACAACTTCTACTGGCAGACAGTGCACCAGCTCTTATGTTTGATTCTGCTGTGTATGGCTAACAGGTGCAAAGACCTTAATTGGCTCTACCCTGCTTTCTGGGGTGCCACAATATTTGGGGAGCCATGTCTTTGCCATTTACATATCTTTGCAGGTACTGTCACAAACTCTGAAGCACAAAACACAAATAATTCCTTAACATTTGACCAGGTATTTTACCTGCAATTTTTCTAAAGCAAAGGTGGTACTGACAAGAATGCAAAGACTCTGCAACCACTGACAAGACAAAGCCCCCAGTAAGCGTGGTTAGCTATAAAATAGAAAGTGTGCTTCAAAAGCATCATGAAATACATTGTAATTGTGGTCATGTAATTATCCCCATACCAAGAGTATTGCCTAAAATTATGGATGTAATGTAACATGGTAACAGTGGTGGAACTCTGACTGTTGCTTAGAGCTAATCAAAATCAAAGTACAGGTAACCTTATTTTCCAGGGTAAAAGCAGAGTTACAACTTCATCAAGAAGGATTATTATCTCTGATGTAATACTGGACAAAGAGACGCAGCTGCAATAGTTCGGTCCTTCCTGAGAAATACTCAGGACCTCTGAATGGGCTGAATTAACTTTCTTGTGCAAATCTCTTAAACACATTCCCGTACTGTCTTCCTTGCCTTTCCTTTTGATGTATTTCTAGCTCATCAGTTTTGCCAGGACTCTTTGAAGGAGTCATGACTTAGTACCATTATTTTTAACCTGTCCTTTCTGCATCTTCACGAAGAACAAAGTCCCTAAATGAAATGGTGGCAGATACAGACCACAGGGAAGTGCAGAGTCTTGTCTACCTCAGAACAAGATTACATGACACATATCACAAATTTACAAGGACAAAACATCATTGTGTTTCAAAGCATTTTTGTGCCAGAGAGTTACTTTTAAAATCTCAGCGAGACTGCTCACAAGGACATTTAATGTGACTTAGCTAGTCTATTTTGTAAGGTTACATACGCTGACTTTCTTGAATGCCCAGCCGACTGGTTCTACAAGTGATACTGCCATGTAGATACCTTCTGCCTATACACATCCGATAATTACACAGTGACTGCTGACAGGGAAAGCAAGTAAAGAAAAGAATATGCATATTTTTAAAATCAATTTGATGTACTGCAGCAGGCAGAAATGAAAAGATAACATCACCATATGACTAGCTTCTTCCTAGGAAAGGCATAGTACAGAGTCTCTGGCCTGCTCTGCCATCCATGAGAAAAACACCAACCAGCAAAGCCTCTGCAGCACCACTCTGCCAAAGAGAAAGAGCTGTGCTGCCTGCCTCCAGTACATTTACACCAGAACTGACTCAGGATTCAAGGCATTTATATATGTGTGATATGAAGAAATATATGCTCTTTTTAAAATAAGTCTTATTAAAGCATCCAAAAATTGGTATCTACACAAATCACTAGATGCTTTATCAAATCAGGATAACTATTCAGAAGTGCTTTGTAACTTCAAGACTGATGTTGTGAACCTGTTGACCGATTTAATTGCACCACCTTGGCAGCTATCTGGAGAGCCAGCTATCTTTGCATTATCATCCCTCCTTTCTCAGTATTGCCACAATGTGTCAGCATGTTTGCATTGTGCTTTTTCTCTTTAAAGTGTTTGCATTTTACTCCAAGCATATTGCTGTGCCACACTGAATGGCAAAAGAAATCTTTGGAATTGAAAACTTACAGCTACAATTTTTATCTACCCTTCACATTCTACAGGGTATTCTCTGTGTCTTTGCTGCATTTTCCTCCAAAAATGATTTGGTGCCTTATTACCTGTGCTATTCAGGCGTTCTTCACCTGGATGTCCTGTGGATGTCTGTGGTCAAAAGGCTTGCTTCAGTTACTTTTCACTGGCATACTGAAAAATAGCTGGCAGGAATAGTTTGTTTCTGTATAGCAGAGAAGTGGTATTGCAATTCTCAGGGCCATGGGAACAGAATAATATAGAAGACAGGCTCTCTCAGACATTTTCATTTTCCATTTTTGTTCTGTTTTGTTTTTTCCCACTATTTACAAGCAGGAAATTTTTGAGAATTTGATGCTGTCATGTAGGGAAGAACATTCACAGTCAGGCATGAAACTTACTAAGTTCTGTCTTGGTTTATTTGTCCACGTGTGAGTGAATTGTAATGGAAGTCTTTATAACATGTCTCCATTAGTATTAAAGTGTATATAACTGTTCGCACTGCAGCAGGTTGGCACTGAAGATCTGAAGCTATTAGCAGAAAAAACAAAACCTGACCATCATGACTGTCATTCATGATGGCACAGACTTCCCCCAGCTCCATGGAAGGGCAGCTCCCTGTGCCACCTGCAAAGACTCAACCTTGGTTTTCAGAAAAATGCTTTTCATATATTCAACTTTCACATCAGCCACTAAAGGGCTGAGCCCCAGCTGAGTACTTCTGTGATGCTTTGGTTGTTAGACTACTACAGCTTCAAATAGTGACACTATATGGTGTATTTCCCTTGACTGTCACAGGTGTGCAATTGTAGCCCTCAATTGTATTTACCAAGTTCAATAAAAAACACCACCAACAACAAAAAAACAAATAAAAAAACACACACACACATACTTACACACAAACCTACATTAAAAAAAAAAAAAAAGTTCTGACATTAGGTAGCTCTTGAGTATGGAAACACCTTAAAATAAGTGATGGTCTGATAGAAGCTGAGCAATGGAGACGTGAACTAAACATTGTGGTTAATCCCACAACAATATCAGCTTTAGGGCTTTCTTTTCTTAACTAACACCTGGGACACTGGAAAATTGGGGTCAGATTTAGAAAAGTGCCAAACCAAGGAGAGACAGTGCTGTTACCCATTACACCAGACAGAATACAGAAGCATGTGGTGCAGTAGATACCTATGTTCACAACCCTTCTAAGTTCTGCTAGGGGCTCTTCCTCAAGTTCTGTAGATCAATTCTGTATTAACTAGTTCAGAAAGCTAGAGGCCACTTTATTAGGCTGGTGGTAACCCAGTGAGTTAAACATCTTATTCATGATAAAATACCTACAGGAGAGAGAGACTGACAAACCTTTTCCCCACAACTAAGAGGTAAGGCACTCCTGTAGCAAGGTAGATCATAAAGCTTACACTCTGTTTGCACTGAGTCAGCGGAGGGATTTGAGCTGGGGTCTCTGATATCTTGATGTCTCTTGTTCCAAGCCAGAAGAAGTAAAGTGGATACCTCCTTCTTCATTCTTGGGAAAACACTACATAATGGAACACAGATGAAAAAGCACAGCCACGATAAGGTTAGCTTGTAAGCTAACCCAAAGATAGTCTTTTTTGTTAAAGAGCCTCCTGAGGAACACAGGTAAGTTCAAGATAGGGACCAGGACAAGCTTGAGAAGTGGGCCTGTGTGAACCTCATGAGGCTCAACAAGGACAAGTGCAAGGTCCTGAACCAAGGTTGGGGTAATCCCAAGCACAAATGCAGGCTGAGTGGAGAATGGATTGGGAGCAGCCCTGAGGAGAAGGACCTGGGGATGTTGATTGACAAGAAGCTCTACATGAGCCAGCACTGTGTGCTTGCAGCACAGAAAGCCAAACCATTCCTGGCTGCATCAAAAGCAGCGTGGCCAGCAGGGCTGGGGATGTGATTGTCCCCCTCTGCTCTGCTCTCGTGAGACCCCATCTGGAGCACTGCATTCAGCTCTGGGGCCCCCAGCACAAGAAGGACATGGACCTATTAGAAGAAGTCCAGAGGAGGGCCATGAGGATGCTCAGAGGACTGGAGCACCTCTCCTATGAAGACAGGCTGAGGGAGCTGGGGTTGTTTAGCCTGGAGGAGAAGGCTCTGGGCAGACCTTACAGCGGCCTCCCAGTACCTAAAGGGGGCCTACAGGAAAGCTGGGGAGGGACTCTTTGTCAGGGAGGGCAGTGATATAGCACAAAGAGTAATGACTTTAAACTAAAAGAATGTAGGTTTAGATTAGATATTAAGAAGAAATTCTTTCCTATGAGGGTGGTGAGGCACTGGCACACGTTGCCCAGAGAACCCCATCCCTGGAAGTGTTCAAGACCAGGTTGAATGGGGCTTTGAGCAACCTGGTCTAGTGGCTTGCTATAGTCTACCCTACAATCACAGAATCATAGAATGTTTTTTGTTGGAAGGGACCTTAAAGATCATCTAACTCCAACACCCCCCATAGGAAGGGATGCCACCCATTAGATCAGGTTGCCCAGGGCCTTATCTAACCTGGCCTTGAACACCTCCTGGGATGGGGCATCCACAACCTCTCTGGGTAACCTGTTGCAGTGCCTCACCACCCTCTGAGTGAAGAATTTCCTCCTAATCTCTAATCTAAATCTCCCCTCTTTTAGTCTAAAAAGAGTCAGTTTTATACAGATATGAGAGCACCTTCTTATCTCCAGTGCTTTTATACACAGAACTTAGAAATAGAACTGCATTCATTTCATTATTATGTGTGTTTGAATTAATGAGCATTGGAAAACCCACTGTGCAGATTGCACAATTTCTTTCTGTGTACGGTTGGTTTTCCCACATGTTTCTTGCAGGAGACAGTAAGTCACAGAGTCACAGTGCAATCCGATCTTGTAAACAATGCAGCCTACATCTACTGGAGTCTGTAGTGCCCTTGCACTGGAAGCCTAACCTAGGGAAGAACAAAGTGAGTCTCACAGAACTAAGGAGTACCCATAAATCACTTATTCCACACTGTTGGCACTATGCAAATAGTGCAATTATCTTCCTCATTGTCCGTGGTAGCTATGTCGTAATGGCTGGCAATGTCTGACATTTTAACAGATTCTTTAGTATTGCACCCTTACCTGCCTCTCTATTTTCTAAGAAACAGATGCATCCACAAAGCTGATGAACTAAATTAAGTCTTGGTGATTGGTGAACAGCATCTGAAAGGTATTTACTTTTCCGTGTTTAGCTGGCACATTTCTCCACTCTGACATCCCCTTTAGAACAAAACAGCAGGCTGAGTTTATATTCAACGTGCTGCAGTACAACCTTCACTTTTGCAAGTCCAGGCAAAGGGGAAAGACACACCTTGCTAGAAAGGCTCAGAGCACGACAATGAGGTTCCAGTCTCCCCCATTCCTGCAAGTCTGGGCAGAGAACCATGAATGGCTCTGACCTGGCTGTTATGACATGCTTGGCTGCTACTAGATGCTTTAATTCCAAAGTTCATGAGCTAATCCATAGTTCAGACCCAAAATGAGGAAAAGGCACTGAAGTAAAACACTGAACTTTCCATTTCAGGCCTAGTTACCAGCTGAGACTTTAGAAAGACTGAAAGTGGGAGGAGATGAAAAAAACTATTCCCAAAAGGAATTGAAAAAGCAAATCACTTTACAAGTGGCATAATGAAACAGTGGTCACAAAACATCAGGCCTGTAGGCAATTTCCTGAGATGACTTTGCTGTCCTGTGTGGTGGCTAAAACAAGTCTATTTTGTCCTTGTCCATATGAAATATGGGAATGCCCAAGACAAGGAGGACAACCTCTTTCTGAGCACTGTTGCAAGGTAGTGTCCATTTCAGGTCACATTTACAAAAAGCACACTGGGGAACACAGGAAAATAATCTAAAATATTATCTGAGATCTGGGAATCTGATTCTTATAAAGTACGAAAACTCAGCTTGCTTAACTTAATGATGAGAAAGATAAGAGGTGAATTAATTGCATATATGGCCATGGAAGGAAGATTATTGATAGCTCTAGTTGGCAAGCAAGATTATGGGACTTCTTGGCAACGTATGAAACCCCTCCTTTCATTCCATTCAAGGTCTTCCATTCATTCTTCAACATCACCCCTTGAGTTGTGTGACATGACTGCACATGGGGCTGAAAGTTACCTCAAGAAATGGATCTACGTGGAAAAAATCCTGCAAAGGAAAACCTGAACTGATAGTGTCTTGCCCTGTTGTCCAGCTGAAAGAAAACAGAGATGCAGAAAAGGTGCTGAAAGGAGACTGAACACAAAAAACTCCTTAAGCCAGTACTGCTGCCAAGGAAAAAGTATACAAGCCATAAAGTTAGGTCTGAACTTAGGCAGCATTTGGTTACTGAAGACAGACTCAGACTAGAATGAAGTGTCATTTTTTTAAATTTTATTTTAAATTGTAGTTGTTTATTTAATACTAAACTCAAAGGTTGTTGTGGATTCTCTGTACTATGAATCATAATTCAAGGTACAACGTCTCTAAAGGCACCCCCCAGCTTGATCAGAACAAGAGGTCATACCGTGAAGTGAAATGTGACAGTACAAACATAGATCAGGATCCAGTGATGCTTTCTAAAAGCAACCTGAAACAGTGGAGTTTGTAGCCAGTAATACCATTATGTTGACAACTGCCAGCAGAACCATAAGAATTTTCTCTAGATAGAGACCCAGTCCATAATATTTATCTGATACATTGGCACTATTCAGTTGAGTGATTTTACTGGCAAGTCTATTGCATTAAGTAATATCTAAATGTATAAATATATCATCTGTTTATCTAGATATCTATCGATCCATCTCTCTACAACTATACACCATGATTCATGTATGACCTGACTTTGGCTGAACTGAAAATCATACCTCATTCGCTGCAGGGCAAGGATTAACACCTTTCTCTGACCTAACCAGATCCGTACCATACCTAGCTAAATGGTCCTAATGCTTAAATTTATTTTTTTTTGGCTTAGAGGTTTGGAAAATCTGTCTCCTCTATTTTACCATGTGTGCCACAAAGACAAGATTTTATATGAAGAGTGTGATGCACCTCCGTTGGTGTTGTATTTGCCAGCAGTGACCTTTCCCCTTGTTCTGTAGGCAGTACTGTAGGTCAGGAAACACACTCCTGTGATGAATTTGTGAGTCAGCCCTGATTTGCCATACAAAAATGATGTTATTACACTACAAAGCAAATTGTTAAACCCCTTGATGAAGAGGCACCCCTTCAGGATGCTGTGGGTTTTCAGTACACTTCTGAACATCCCTTGATGGAAACTTCACAGGGAGGAGGATCCTGGCATGCAGGCAGCCCCAGGACTCACTGTGAGTCACCGCTGGAGATGAGGAACACTGATGTTACAGGAAGTCTTTTCCTGGTCAAAACACACATTTACATAACTGTGAAGGAAGAAACAGTCATGCACACAAAAACAAACACACACACAAACGAACAACCAAAAAGAACCACAAGAGAAAATATGAAAAGAAATCCATGACATCAGCAATGTTAAACTGCTCTGTACCTAACTGCCCAGGTGATGACTGACATTGCATAGACTTCTAGCCATGAACACTTAACTCCTAGGAGGTGCTCTCAGGAGACCAAAATTTCCCATCCATTTTTTTTTTTCCAACGCAAGGTTAAAGACTGCAAAGTTTTTTGGGAGACTATGAGAAATGTCCTTCACCACTAACACGTCTTTATGCAGCATGATACAATGTGTGCTCACCTTGGCTGCCTGTTGCCAGATGATGCTACCTTTGATCCCACAAAGAGTGACTATGTCAGGAAAATGAGCTACTCCACTTCCCTCGCTGACCCCCTTTAGACTGGGGGAATACAAAAACTGCCTGCTGAGATGATGAAACAAATAATTTAGGGACCAGTATGTCAACAGTTTCACAGCTAGTTGTTCCAGAAGTGGGAATAAAATTAACAAATTCTTATTCTTTTTGCAGTGCTGCATATGGCACAAAGGACCTTGTAGAGCAGTCTCAGACCTAGAAGTGCAGACTACACATTACACTTTAGTCCTCCAGAAAGATCTCCAGTACCTTGAAAGTCCTGGCCCTATCTTGACCTATGGAACTGTCTCAGACACTGAAAGCAACTTACTTCAAAAATCTTTCCAAAGTAGCTACTTGGGCACTGGGCACCATATAAAGAATTTGTAGCCACTTTTGCAAAGTGGCTTTCAGAAAGCAAAAGTGGAATTTTTTCAGGACAGTACATTGTGGGCTTACCATTCAAAAAGCACTGTGCTTGTTTTCTTACGTTTATTCCCCAGGGCATAGCTGGAGTCGAAAAGTTTGTCTCCAGTTTCTGGCACTGCATCTGATCCTGCAACCCTGGGAAAACAATTGCACCTCTCTGTGCCTCTGTCTTCCCCACCACATTGATTTATTTTGAAAGTACTGTAAGAACTGGACGCTTTCTTAATCAGGAAGTACCCAATTCTTTACGTAAATAACAGCAGAGATGCCACTTGAAGATTCCAGTGTAGAAGAGTTTTCAGAGACATGATGTAGCTCACACTACAATCATTGATCAGGATTTCTCTTTCCTGATCAGCTCTGCAACTTTGGTGCTCCAAATCTTTGTGTTACAGAAGGCAGCTATGAAGAAGGGTACTTCCACTGCTACCCCAAGTGCTCAGAGTTCGAAAGGGCTTATTCAAAGCTGCTTGAAGTTGGTGTATATTTTGCTCCATCAAGTGTTGGCTCACTCCTGTTGAATCATGTGGGCAGTCTGGTACTGGGAGGCTAAATACAAAGTGAGATTTTTCAGTGGCACGAAATGTTTTGGTGAGTCTACCGTTTTATGTCCATTGGTTTGCCATTAGCAAAAGCCTATTGATATCACTGGCCCAGTGTCTTGATGTAGCTGGAGGTACGTGTGGATTTCTGACTGGTGATATTTATTTTTTATTTTTTATAAAAGCCTGTCCAATGCAAACAGTATGCTCTCTTGTACAGCTAGTGACAGAAAATGACTACCAGCCATGCCAAACTCTCCCAATCAATTGGACTGTGAAAGACCAGACGATGAGGTTTGCAAATGTGTGACAGTCTCTGAATCTTGAAAGAAATATGTCAGTGACTAGAACAAATCTTGCAGCTGCTTTAGGCACTAAAACCTGTTATGTTGGTTTTAAAGCTAAACAAGTGCTCAAGGATCTAAACTCCATTTGCTTTTTGCTCCAGAGAGGTAAAAACAATTTCCTTGAAGGAACAGATAAATGACTGAGCAATTTTTAAATTGTGCATACAAGGCTCCTGTGTAATGCGTTGTTGTGTAACCACTGAAATCCAAACTTTGTACTGCTATAAACAGCATACTTAACTATGCTCACAACATGGGAAATTCATGCTGATGTTGGTTTCTGTGTTTGAATCATGAGGCACATAGGAAGGAAACATGGTGCACAGACAGTGAAGCAAAAATTAGTGTATTGCAAATTGTTACAGATACACCACTCTTTTGTAATGTGTAGGATACTTACAATATCATGATTATTTGTGTACTGTAGGATGTGTGCTGAAGGCTATTTGCAATTTTTATGAGTGGCACAGACAATGTGTCCAGCATTCAAGGAAGGTCATGCATATCCTGCATGGTGCGCTATGTAAAGCAATCAGATGATGAAACTTAATCCATTGTGCTGTAGATTGAAAAATATTCAAATATATGGCCACATAACTCCTTATAAATTGCTCATTCGTATTGCAGCAAAAGTGTTGTTGGGATGGTCTAAGGAGACAACAGAATTTTTTGTAGTAACTGTACCCATTGGAGGAGGTCTTGGAGCTGCAGCCACTGTTCTTCCTGTCCTGCTGCATCCCAGGAAGCTCTTATTAAGGCTTATTACTGGGAAAAAAATATCTCAAATGTGCTAATTCTGTTACCAGGTTCCCTGCCAAACCTAGCACTTCAGTTGAGGAGCAGCTACTACATCTTGAGTGTTGATGTTATCATACAGAGAGCTGCAAATGCAGTTTCATCTGTTGAAGCTGTGCACTGCCGTTCTTGGGAGCGCATTACCTGTGTGGTTAGCCAGTCAATCCCACATCATGCTGAGCCTCATGCAAATATTAAGGTGGCAGTAAAAAATCAGTATGTTTTACTAAGAATGCCAGATTAATGAACAGGCACAAAAAGAAATAAAGGAAACACCACCCCTATGGAGTAACTTCTATTCTTTAGCCCAAAGACTGTCTTTTTCTGCTTATTCAAACAAAATGCTGCTAGGACTGTAACACTACTCCCAAGGCTGAGTCTTGTTCCTTGTGACCTTTAGTGTTGTTTATCATACTAATTGATGTTCCTCTGGCTATCTTGCTCAGATTCAAATTCTCAGAATGTCTTTCTGTCATTCATAAACTCGATAGGTAACTGAGATAATGTTTTTTCATACTTTTAGTAAAGACTATGAGCAGTAGCTAGAATTTTTAAATACTGATATCCTAATACATGGCTAGAGGGAGCCTTCACATAGCTGGATAGAAAACTAAACTCCCCAGTGAATGTGAAAACGAGGCCTAAGTACAGCCCTGTCTGTAAGGGCTGTGAACTCACCATCAACTGTGCAGTGTAAACTGTCAGGGCAGCATTCTGATCCACATACAGAATGTTTGAGCATTAAAAACAAAAGTAAAGATGTCACTTCACAAAAGTAATTACAAGGAAAAAAATTCTTATTATTGCTCCTTGAAAGAAAGTGAATGTGACATTAGTCAATCAGCCGTGGACTGACTGTAGGTTTGGGTCATGCAACTGTTGAACCCTGTTCATTGTGACAAAGGAAAACTACCATTCTTCCCATACACAGTAGAGGGGTGAAGTTAGATTACCCAGCTGTTTCAGACATGGTCTCCTCTGTGAGAAGACAATCTGTTACCAGATTATTTCCCTTTTGTATGATGAAATTATATGAGATTTCTGAAGCAGGAGGCAGCATCTCAGTACCAAGAATGCACTTGCTTGGTTTAAGACCATAATGTGCTGGTTCTCTGTATATAAGATGTAATAATTGCGCTTTTGCAAAAATCATGTGATGACTTCTATATCTGCTCCATGACTGCACAAGCATTGTTAGTCCTGCGTCTGGTGCAGCAGCAGACCACTCAAGCAGTTTTTCTCCATTCTAGCTGTCAAGGAAAGGGATCAATGAAAACCCTCCCAAGATGGCTTCAATCAAAGTGCTCTGTCACTAAAGACCAGTGTGAGCAAGCACAACAGGTCACAAAGGAAGGACAAATCCTCTTACCAAAATGCAAACATCTTGTAAAACAACTTGGCTATTTCTCAGTCTGAGCCCCCATGGAAATTTACAAATTATGTGCAATATATTACCCTAGGTACCAAAATAAATGACACTTCTGCTTAGTAAAAATTTGTGCTTAAGGGAGTCTCCAGTTTTTGCAGGGACTCTGCAAATTGCATTGCTAATTGCATACATTCCCAAATGGTTGGATTAACAGAATTAAATTACATTAAAAACCTTGGCTAGTTTGGATTTTGCCAAATCTTTTAAAACTGAATGAATCTGTTCTGAAGCAACAGGGCTTGCTAACTTATTAGCAAATCATGTCATACTTCCTTTCACAAGCAGTTTTGAATTTCATCTTTCAAAATTACCCACAGTCTTGTTCTGTGGATGAGTTCAATTGCAGATTGCCAATGAGCATTACATTGCCAGTATTCGCTTCATAAGGTTCATACATCTTCCACTGCTTGCTGGTAATAAATGAAACATAGTCTTTTTATTCCTGGAGGACCATGATACAAAACCACAAATGATACAACCTATTCAATAAATTGAAGTTGGCTAGTGGCTAATATTCAAGTGTTCATACTTTGGCTGAGCTATTTATCAGCACTGGTACATCATCTATTATGCACTACCAATCATGGCTTCTAGAGTGATTGAAACACAATAGTGTTAAGGAATTTCTTTTAAAAAAAAAAAAAGTATGATATATATAGATATATAAAGATATATAAATGCAAAGCTAAATGACTGTTACCAGAACAAAAGTAAGCAGGACCTAGAGTCTTCTTCAAAGAAAGAAAAAACACTTATGATCGTGGCCGCAAAGAAGTTCACTTCTGAATCCAAAAACACCCTTTTACCAAACATCTAGCAGTTGTTAAGTCATTAATTCTACTTGTGTTCTGTTCTGTGCTCAGTAGTGATTTTTTTATATTAAAAAACAAACATGAAGACAACAGTATCTTAAAACTAAACCACAAAACAATGCTGACATCCTCTGAAGAACATAAAATAGGCAGAAAATGAGCAATGCATTATCACTTTTGATCTTCTCAGGTATACATTTTGTAATAATTTAATTAGACCCATAACACATGCACAGTCCGATGACTGATCCAAAACCAAAACCCAAATAAACAAACAAACAAAAACCCGCTCTATTTTCCTGGCCATACTTCTGGATGCCAAAAAGGAAATCTTTTGTTATTTAAACTTTGTAATAATGTTATCACCTAGTATTTCACTTATAGCAAGGATAAGATTGTATCATGAGACATTTCTAAAAGAATAAACTAGGATTTTATTGTCTGAAATTTCATGTTTAATTCCCTACAAATAAAAACAAGCAAATAAAATTAACTGGCAAATCTACATTTTGTTTTTGAGGATCCAAAATGGAAAAGAAAAGATGGTGAACATGCCAGACTACTCTTGACAGAAGAAAATCTCTTTCTGCATCATTTTATGGAGAAAGATCAAAAGCTTTTTTAAGATCTATTTTAGGCAGTAAGAAATTTGGAATTATCTCTGCAGGTGCTATATTTTGGTATTATGGAGTTGAACAATAACTTGAGGTACTTGTTAAAAAGGTCCAAACTCTGAAGTAGTAGCTAGAATCAAGGGCTTTTAATTTTTCCAATTATTGAAATAAAAAAAATACCATTAAGACCAAATTAAGACATTAATTTAAAAGGAAATTACTTCCATAAATCAGAGTAACATCTCTGTTCACTTCACCTTTAAAATTCTGAATTTAATGTTGTCTAGCCTTTAATTTTTGTTGTAGGAAATATTGGTACGCATTTTGAGATTGATTTTTCTGTTTTGTCTGAGTTAATATGGAAAGGAGACAGACAAATTGAACTCCCTGCATCAGGCTTAAAAAAAATAACATGTAATTATCTTGAAAGAGAGGAAAGGGCCTAAGTACATGACAAGTCAACACCAAACCTGTTTTGGTTTTCTGTACTCAGTGAGTGAGGTACATGGTTTCAGAAGAGCCAGCTGATGGCTGGTGACTGGCAATATTGTAGGGTTTCTGAGCATCTTTGTATTGGGTCCAGAGAGGCTGTTCTGGGAATATTTGTTGTCTTTAGGATCTGGGGTCTAAAGAACAAAAAAAAATCCCTACATTTGTTGCTGTTGTTGTTCTTTTTTCATTTGTTCCACATTTCTGAAACAGCTAATGCAAAAATGAAAGTGATCTGCTATAGAGCCGGCACTTCTGCTCAAGAAACATGTATGTACGTCAGTAAATCAGTTCCATTCCACACTCACTCCCCCTTACCCCCCCCCCCCCCCAGTGAAATCTGAAGAAGAGAATGGTATCTATAAACCAAAATAATGATGGAAACCTTGATTCATTTTCTTTTCTTTCTTTTTTTTTTTTTTTCAGCAAGATTTCCTATTTTACAGTAGATCTCCTATTTTACTGTAGATTTCCTACTTGACTCTGGTGCTTGAGAGGATTTCTTTCTGCTTAGGGATTCCCTGGGTAGGAAAGTGCCAATGACATCACTGGGAACTTGTTTTATTTCACTTCCATGGTTTGTGCATGGGAGGGCACTCGCCCACTCTGATAGCAAATATGGTGAGGGAGGAGGGATGGAGAGGGAAAGACAAGGAGTTTCCAGGGAAACACTATAGCAGATGGCCTCGTCTGCTGATAAATAGTGACACATCTGTAGCTCAATCAGCGGGAAGGATATTTTTAGAAATTGCAGCTCTCCCTTTGGAAATCTAGTTAATCCCTGCACCCCCTCCCCCCCCCCCACCCCCCCCACCCCCAAGCCCCTTCTCTTTCTTACTAGCTCCTTTGGCTGGGGATGGAGGTTCTACAGCAGAGATTGAAAACATGCCATCCTTTGCAAACCATGCTTGGAATTAATTACATGACGTGATATCCCCCACCCACTCCCACTACCTCCCTTATCCAATTATGTTCTCTAGTCTGCCAGAGTGGTGCTGAATATAAAATTGAGCGTTGCCTAGGGAACAAGGGGGGGGGGGGGGGGAAGCAAACACAGCCCTTTTCTCATGCAGTTACTTTGTAACCCACAGGATCAGCTCTGCACCCTTCAAATGTGATGCATCTGGTCAGATTCAGCTATTCCTTTCTTGTAAGTAGACATAAATACCCAGCATAACTGCACTTCATCAAAGGACAAATAAAAGCCTGTCCAACACTAATTTTTCAGGCAGTCAGTTATAGGTTTTAACATCCAGGCAAGGCAGGGAGTGGGAAGAATGGCCAGTGCAGAAATCCCATGTACTTCCCACCACCTTGAGTCTACACAGAAGCCTGGAAAGTGTCTCTGCCCATCCCATGGACCACCTATGTTTTAAAGAGCAAAGGTACCATGCACCCATCTCAGTGGGGAATACAGAGAATGGGCAGGATTTTTATCTGATCTTCTGCCCATCAGCAGCTCTTTTTTTTTTTTTTTCTCAACAGTGGCCCCCGGGGATTTAGTAAGGCACTTTCGCAAATAGGTATCTGGGGCACAGAGATAGACCATTCTTTCCAAAGCCCCTCCAGAGTGAGAATAACTCAGCTGCATGCCACCACAGCCAAAAGCCTTGTGGTAAATCATGTTACAGCCCTGATCCACTTTTCAGCCAGTGTAGACACCCTGAGCAATTCCGAGAGCTTGGTTTTCAGAGGATTTGTCTCGGGCTAGATAGACATCCCCCTTTATCGGTCCACCTGGTAGTTGTTCACTTTCATGTTAAAATACACCCTTATGGATGCAAATACCAAAACTCTCTCAGATGCAGACACCTCACAAAACCAATATAATTTAAATTAAAAAAAGGCATGATTATGTGATATACGGATAAGGAAGTTTGGTCCTTTGCTCTTACAAAGAACCAAGTCACAGAAATGTATCAGTTCCTCAAAATAATTATCTTTCTCATGTCCCAAAATGTCACTGTTTTGGTGACAAGTATCTAGATGACGCATTAATCAAAGATTATAATTCAAAAATATTTCCAAAGGAAAAGGCAGAAGAAGCAGATGTGTGGACAGAAAAGTGACCTGCCCAAGTCCCTTTGATCCACTGATGCTGAAGTAAAACTCAGAAGAAAAAACAGAAAAACTAATACAGGGGCAGACATGGAAGATGGAAGCAGGATAGGCAGTGCAGCAAAGATCTGCACTTAATATTAACCAGTGAACTTCAATTTATTAAAATCAATGAGACTTTTTACATATTTGAGCTAATAATATATATTTGTTTGGCAAAACTACAGGCAACCTTGTGTTCTTTCAAAGCTTGTCTTTATTTTAAAGATTTCATCTGGGTTTAATCCCTGCAAAAAAATATCTGATAGAGTTCTTTCAGTGTTAGTGACTGGAGATTTTTTACTTTATTCTTTTTCTGAAGGGAATTGGAAAATAATTCTTAGTTTGTTTCACCTGGTCTCAGTCAGATTTTTATTTTTTTTGGCTGCAAATTCAGACTGAACTTGAGAAAAGATACAAAACAAATGTAAAATCTTACTTACATGTAGTTTGTTTAGCTGCCTCCATTATATAGTGGAGGTACCATGTTTTGAAGATGTGGACTGTCATTGCAATTTGGATATCATCTTCCAAAGCTCTAAGCCAAAATATTTATCCTTTTTTTCTGGCAAAAATCTTTCTCTAGATGCACATTCAAATTCACAAACTGAAAATAAAGCCTGTTTTCACAGGAGTTTTTTCATGAAGAAATGATGTATGTGTTACTAAAAATACTTTCCGTGACTAATTCACGACCATCAATCACTCCCATTTCTTTTTCCAAATGGCAGGCTGTACAGGTTAACCTGATAACATTTTGCTACATCCCGTGTCACCCCTGAAGTGAAAACAGATTTGAGAATGTTCTGATAGTCACTACGGCTCTAATAAACAACAATATATTTAAAGCATGCGTGCACACACAGACAGATGCATACATACATATAGAAGTATGTAGGGAGAGACACAGAAGAGGAAGAAACCACATCACATCCCCTGGCTTATATTGGTGTGATTTACTCTAAAACTGATTCAGATGAAACACCTTCAGAAGCCGTCGATAAACACCAGCATTACTGTGTGTTTTTACTGAAGCCTGGTGAAAATCAAAGCGACTGTGATAAGCCATACTTTGAGTTTTCTAAGACTTTTCAGTAAGGCAATTAATATGGGCTCTGGTCTTATGCTAAAAGGAAAATGAGTCCTGAAGTTATATATCAGGTGAAGACATGCAAAGGAGCACTGGACTCTTTACTGCAACTCTGAACTTTTTTGGAAGCCTGATCCCAGAAGCAGAAGTCACAGATACGATTTGAGGGACCTCTGAGCAATGGAAAGGGGTTCAGAACAGCTTTTATGCAGAAGGAGGTTTTGTGCAGACCAAGTAGGTATTGATATGTTCTGCAGAAAACACATCTGAAACTATTCACTTACAGCTAATTTTCAGTGTTGTCTATGTAGGTCAGAAACAGATATTCAGCCTTTCATATGCAACCATAAGTAGAGATAACCTCTGCTGTTCACTTTCTTTAACAAACGGTGATGGACTTTACCCTAAATGATTTTCCTTAGGCCTCTGCATCCTTGTGAGTGATTGATCACGTACCTTGTGGAAAATTTGGGGAGGTGGATTATGTTCTTTGCTTTGTTACTGACTCATTTAGGTGTTCGTGAAAAACTGTCCATGTAGGGCTATCCACATACTTTTATGTGTAAGATACTTTTATCTGTAAGATAACATACTCCTGACAAGCAGATGCTTTGTACCAGCCTCACAGGAACACTTTCCTTCTCACTATTATTGGTGGGTCAAATCTTTCTCTGTAAGATGATTGCTGTGGCCAACCTTGGGGTGTTCACTTCCTGCATAACACCTTTCCTGAAGCAGCAACACAACCCCAAGGTGTTCTGCCAACAGAAGCATAAAAGAAACAAGGCTAACCATCTCTGTTTTTCCTATGAAATATCCAACTGAAATTGTAAAAATGCTTTTTCAAATGTTTTTAATTCTTTAATTCTTACTTTCGAACCAACACTGCCTCCCACTGATGCTTTAATTAGTTTGGGTAGCTGTTGATCTTTACTTTTCTCACTCTATCTTGACATGAAAATCTCTTTGGTACATGGGTTTCAAATATATAGAATGAGTGGAAACACAAGGACCATCTGCCCAGTTGTCCTCTATCCGTTACACAGCCACAATGTTTTACAGTCAGCACTGGCATGGGTTTCTACTAGGAGCCAAGTTGAAGGAGGTGCACTGGCTCATGTGTGCCACCCTGAGAAGGCAGGGTCACACTCTCACCTTTTCAAGGTGAATTTGCTGGTTTAAACTCAGATTATTCGTCAGCTAAAAACACAGGTTTGTGTGAAGGTCTACTCAGTCTTTCAAACCTTGCCTCTAACTGGCACCACTCCTATGGCGTTTAACCAGCAAACATGCTGGCTGGCTGAGCTCACCAGTCTACTGCTGCTCATAGAGTGCTACAGTCCACATGCTCATGGATGGCCGCTTTACTCAAAAAGTGCAACACCTCTCTTGGTAATGCACAAAGAAATATATAGCCACAGCAATTTCTGTTTTCCTTTGTGTGAGCTGTGCTGGGCAAAAGATTGATTCCTCCTGCCTTGCTCTGATGAACAAGTCATAAAGTTATCAAGGTCACTGAGGATGCTCCTTGAGCACAATAATAGCATAGAAATGATGAAACACACAGGAAAGAAAAAGATTGCCTGTGGTTTCCTAAGGACCAGGTCTGCTAATGTGCATCTACATTACTGAGCAGGAAATTAGACTTCTTAAGTGATTCTCAGTCAACGTAAGCTGCTCTAGTGCATCTACAAGGTAGCTGATTAGCAGCAGAAATACCAGAGTAAGGCTTTATTGCTTGTAGTGTGAAGAAGGTCAGCCCAAAAGATCTAACTGTTCCATCTAGCCTGGAAATCCACAAGCCTGTTCTCAAAGCACACCACAGCATTGCAGGGAACACTATGAAAATAACCATCACTGAAAAAAGAAAAAAAAAGAAAAAAAAAAGAAAAAAAAAGAAAAAAAAGAAAAAAAAAGAAAAAAAAAAGAAAAAAAAAAGAAAAAAAAAGAAAAAAAAAGAAAAAAAGAAGTTTCTGCCCCTCAACTAAGACTAATTAGTATGAGGGCACATGAAGCAGTTCAGATGTGGAGGGCTGCACTCACAAACACACATACAGCACTACAAAATAGATGTAATGGGTTTAGCTGTGCAAGAAACCAGGTGGGTGGCTGCTCTTCAAAAGCAGAAGACCAGACATAAGCCATCTCCATGGCTAGCTCCAGATACCACAAAGCAGTCTTCTGCCAGAGTTGCCCAGCTAATCTGCCTCTGAATATTAATTCCCCTTCAGAGGAGGGTTTGTGCACCAGACGCTCCCACACAAAACCCTTCCACCAGCCACATGGATTTGAAGCAAACTCTCCCCAGCCTGAGGGCAACCTTCAGCTGAAGCTTGCCTGCAGGTGGGAATACAAAAACATACCTAACCCTTGCAGACTTTGAAGACAGTTTACATTTAACCCTTGAAGACTTTGCTTAGAGATAGCTTGGAACTGTCGCCTGAGCCTTTGCTACCTCTACCCAGGCAGTCTCTTCTGTTTTTCTGCACTTCTGGTTTTCCAAATGCATCTTGCACTCTTTTAAAAAGATGCTTAGATACACTGGTGAAGACAGTAATTCTCTCTTTAACTTCACATTGGATGAAATGTTGGTGTACTATTTTGGATTTGGATGGAAGGTAGAAGTTTCACACGATTTTAAATTGTGCAAAATTTGCACTTAAAAATATTAAAATGTATATTTCACTCTGCCATATGAATTCTAATGCCAATTCAAAATGTAAATGTAATATTTTTAACAGGGTCTAAGGCATCTAAATTCACACATTTGGATAAAAATATTTTTATAAAAAGTTCAGTATGAACACATAATTTGGAAAAACTTCTTTTGAAAGATTGAAAGGAAACAAACAAAGAAAAAAAAGGAAGTTATGTTTTCCTACAAAGAACTGGATTTTAATTAAGGTATGATTCCTGGAGGGGTTAGTTCTGAGGTCAGAAAACTTCAGGTAGCTCTAAGATTTCCTATGTACCAAACAAAATATATGCCAAAGTTTTACCGTGTTTATATATTTATCATAATCCACATTGTGGCTCAATTATTATTATTTTTGTGTGTGTGTGTCTGTTTGTTTATTTGTTTTGTTTGTTTGTTTCATTTCTAATTAGCAGTAAGAACAATCTTTTTTTCTAAAGATTTGGATGTATATTACTACAATGACTAGGATCCACAGGCTGGAAAGAAATCCCAGCTCCTGCAAAATGACCTTCATCTGTAGTTGGAAAATATATCTTCAGGTACTGTAGGGAAAAAAACAATTATTTCATAGATGAAGGTGCCAACTGTACACGCCCAGCTACACTTTCCAAAAGACAAATAGGTAAAGCAGTTTCCACTGCACTTCCAGTAAAACTTACCACGCTTCTAAAAAGTGCTCTAAAAATGGAAAAGTGAAATGAAGAAATTACACATAAAATATCACACCAGAAGTGTAAAAATACATGTTTTTTGGAAATGGCACACCAGTAAGATTCAGCCCTACAGAAGGGAAGGGGGAAGGGGGAAGGGGGAGGGGGGAAGGGGAGGGAAGAGGGAAGGGATGGGAAGGGATGGGAAGGGACGGGAAGGGACGGGAAGGGAAGGGAAGGGAAGGGAAGGGAAGGGAAGGGAAGGGAAGGGAAGGGAAGGGAAGGGAAGGGAAGGGAAGGGAAGGGAAGGGAAGGGAAGGGAAGGGAAGGGAAGGGAAGGGAAGGGAAGGGAAGGGAAGGGAAGGGAAGGGAAGGGAAGGGAAGGGAAGGGAAGGGAAGGGAAGGGAAGGGAAGGGAAGGGAAGGGAAGGGAAGGGAAGGGCCAGTTATGATTTTGTTAACTGTATTATGCTTAAAATAATATTTACTCTAATTGCAGTCAAAACAAGTTAATCTTCAAAGTACATGTAGGGCCAAATTTTCCTTTTGTTTACAAAACTGTTTAGTTTTTCCACCAAAAATATGTTGTGTATCATTTTATTTGTAATGATAATCTCTGATTATCTATGATTGGCAGGAATGAATACTTGCTTCCTGAAAACAGGTTCCGAGACTACGCTAGACCCTACAGCCTCTGGACCTTGTTCTCAGTACACAAGGAGGTGGCTCTTAACTCTTTCTCAGTCCCTATTGGCAACAGGTGAAAGGGGTCGTCAGGATGGGGAAGAAAAAGGCAAACAGCTAATTGGCACTCCTGCTACTAGATTAACAGAAAAAAACCCAGTCCTGCACTGATCTGCACAGAGCACAAACCCTTGAAACAAAAAGACGTTAAAAAGACAGTTACATTCAAGCTTTGTGCTATTGTGAATGTCCACCTCAAATGCAAAGCAATGCAGATGCCCGTCCAAAATACCTGTAGTTCAATGAGGGTGAAGAACAGCACACACACTACAAAGAAACATATTTCTCTCCTTTTAGTGCTTACTCTGCCTTATTCCTGCCCTGTGGTCCTGCAAAAATCTAAATACAAATATAAAAACACCACCTCTGGCAGTCAAATGTAGAACAGTGAATGACAGGAATGAGTAAACATGAAAATCAAGAAGACAATGCAATACTTAGGCAGTACATATCTTACATTTTAAACATGTTGCATGCATAAAAAATGCCCAATTAAAATGGACTTATGCTGCCAAACAATTCTAGTGAAACATTCATTTGGACACCTGCTTTGACCAGACTCAACAGTCTAGTTATTTATTTTCTGACTGTTGATTTATTTTTGCTCTAAAAGAATGTCTGTGGCAAATGCATGTTTACACAAGGAATTGGGCTCTCCATTTTCAGATACTAATTTTAAAATCCCATAGATTTCCTTCTTCCTGTTTGTAAGGGTGAAACATAGCTCTGGTTTTATTTTTATTTTTATTTTTATTTAAATTAACCAAGATATAATTAAACAGTGACTTGATGAAAATCTTATCCAAGGAATAGATATTTGTCAGCAGATGGTTTGTAAGCATACAATATGGGCTGTCCTCACTCAGACCAAAGATCTATCTCGCCTAGTATTCTATCACTAACAGCTAATTTAAGAAAACATATTAATGAGAAAGGTGAGTATAGAGTCATTCTTTTCTGATATGTCCTCCAGATGTCATTTTAAATAGTTAGTGATAGTACTGACCTGTACATATTTATCTTTTTCTGAATATCTTGTGGTAATGAAGCTCATGATGCAATTATAGTGTGGTTTGTGGAGGAGGTTAAGTCTTCTACTAGGTAGAATAATATAGCTGGAAAAAAAATAAACCTGATTTTTTTTGGCACGTGAGGATTTTTCAAGTATAAAAAAGTATAAAAAAGAACTTTCTTCATACGTTGATAGTAATTCTCTGGAGTTTAACTAGACATGCTAATTAGTCAGACCATCTGAGAGAAATAAAGTAGTTGGTTCCCATGAGACAGAGGAAGGGTTTTAACAACAGGAGAGACAGTAAGAGGACTGGATCTAACAGTTGAGAAAAACAATAATGTGTAATACAATAAATACATGTTAGGAGATAATGACTTTCACTGTTTGCAAAGATTTTAATTTCTTGGCTTGTCTTTTGAAGATGCTTAAAGGGCTATCATTTGAGGATCCAAACAGAGTTTACAAGCAGAGTGACTTTTTTGTGAAAAATACTCTCTGGAAAGAGGATGCTTTTTTTTTTCTTTTTTTTTTTTTTCTTTTCTGCTGATTGTCTCCAAGCCCAACATGTCAAATGATGGTTACTCAGTTCAAAGTTCACATGAGGTGGCTTTGGAGCACTGGATGCTAATACCAAGTATTGTAAACATACGATCAAGGGACCTTGAAAGTTTGTGCTATGAAGGGTCATGCTGTAATGGCTCTGGGGACATACTGATGGAAAAGCGCTTGTCTGTTTAGTTGTTGCACACATCAGAGCCGTTTCTTCCATAACTCTAAATTTTCCTTGTCCTTTTCTTATTCACCAGAATTCTTTAAGGCAAAACAAACAAACGAACAAACAAACCAAAATAACATTCACGTAAATAAACCCTGGTATGTTACGGACAGTTCACTCAGCTCTACCGCAATCATGGCACTTTAACCCATTTTTTTGCTTTCCTTTGAGTACAGCCTGTTTTCAATACTTGTTCATCCAGGTAAGCTGAGCTCTGTAAGTGCAGAATTTATAACTGCAAAATCCTTTGATGTCCTGAGAGATTCTTGAATTCATTTAAAGGAACTACAAACTTAAAGCAAGGTACAGAAATCTGAAATGTAATACCAGGAGCTACTTTAACTGTCAGGAATATGAATTATTACTCTCTTTTCTGATGGCACATACCTCAGGCTCATTTTGGAAAAAAAAAAAAAAAGTCATTCTAATGTTTGAATGCTTAACATTTAATATTCAATGCCAGAAAAGCAAGCAAACAAACAAACAAACAAAACTAAATGTTTTTCAGCACAGCTAAGCTCCAATAAACATAGAACCATAGAAACGTTTGTGTTAGAAGGGACCTTAAAGGTAATCTAATTCCAACCTCCCTGACATGGGCAAGGACACCTCCCACCAGACCATGCTGTTCAAAGCCCCATCCAAGACCTTGAATACTTACAGAGAGGGGGAATCCATGTCACCAGGCAATTTATACCAATTTTTAACCACCTTCATAGTAAAGAATTTCTTCATTGTTTCTAACCTAAACCTACCATCTTTAAGTTTAAAACTGCTACCCCTCATCCTACCCCTACACACCGTGATAAAGTGTCCCTCTCCTGCTTTTCTGTAGGCCCCCTTTGGGTACTGGAAGGTCACTATAAGGTCTCCCTGGAGCCTTCTCTTCTCCAGGCTGAACAACCCCAACTCCCTCAGCCTGTCTTCATAGGAGACAAGCTCTTGACCTCTGATTATTTTTGCAGCCCTTCTTTGGACTCACTTTAACAGGCCTATGTATCTCTGATGCTGGGGGCCCCAGAGCTGAACGCAGTGCTCCAGATGGGGTCTCACGAAAGCAGAGCAGAGGGGGTCAGTCGCCTCCCCAGCCCTGCTGGCCACGCTGCTTTTGGTGCAGCCAGGATACGGTTGGCTTTCTGGGCTGCAAGCGCACACTGCTGGCTCATGTTGAGCTTCTCGTCAACCACCACCCCCAGGTCCTTCTCCTCAGGGCTGCTCCCAATCAATTTATCACCCAGTCTGTACTGTTACTGGGGATTACCCCAACCTTGGTTCAGGACCTTGCACTTGCCCTTGTTGAACCTCATGAGGTTCACACAGGCCCACCTCTCAAGCCTGTCCAGGCCGCTCTTGATGGCATGCCTTCCCTCCTGCATGTTGACCGCACCACACAGCTCAGTGTCTTCCGCAGAATTGCCGAAGGTGCACTCAATCTCACTGTCCATGTCACATGTCCATGTAAATGTTAAACAGTACCGGTCCCACTATAGATCCCTGAGGGACACCACTCATCATTGATCTCCACCTAGACAACATTGAGACATTGAATGCTGCTCTTTGGATGTGGCCATCCGGCCAATTTCTTATCTATCCATCTTTAAATCCATAATATACAATCCGTACTTCACTTGCCTTCCATGTTCATCTTGATCATATTAAATAATCTGTCATGTACAAATATGTTAATAGAGACATTATTAATACTGATAATCTGAATTATTCATTGCAGTACAGTTCTATGTGTACCACTTTTTTTTTTTTTTTTTTTCCCCCTCAAAGGTAGTGATCTATTTTTTCATTTTCCAAAACAAGGCATGACAGCCTTCTGGCTCATCTGCCACCAGTACCCTTTCTGCAATCTCCAGGGATCCTTTTTTCTGTCGTCAAAAGCTATGCGTAGTCCAAATCTTCTTTACTGTTCCAGATTTGGTACTAGGCAAATAATTTTTTCCAATTGATTCTCATTTTTTTCATATTATCATAAGCCAATCTTGGTTGATAATGTGTAGCTCTTACATTAAATGACATGAGCAATGAGTTTTATAAATTCAGTATTACAGCTATAAATGAATTAACTGTGAAAACTGCCAGAAGTTGGCTCAGCAAAATTCCAAACCCTTCTGTCCTGGTCCTTTCGTCCAGCCTTTGCTGACTGCATTATCACACATACAGACCTGATCTATTTGATTTGCACATGAATGCTGACATTTTTTTAAGAATTACAGCATTTATAGGTAGTGCCTACATTATTTACTAACTGAAGTAACTCCATTTCTTTCTGAGCTTCTCAGTTTTCATCAAACCAGTTCTCTATTTTTTAGCCTCTTTCCCATGGGTGTGAAATACAGCCTCTCCATTCTTGCATCCATGCCCCCTAAAAGTGACTGGCCCATGGAAGAAAACATGAAATTCTTTGCTGGGAGCTAAATGAATTATTACCCAAGTCTCAGTTTCTGAAACACTTACATACATGTTATTTTTTCCCCTGACCTCAGTGTCGCATCAAATGAATGTTCACTGTACATGCCACCCTGGCATCCATGATATACAGCTATTCTTACTTACTTACACCTGCTGTGAGATATAATTTCCTTACAGGCTTTACACACCTGGGACAATGTCGTTCAGCAGGACACCTGTGAACACTTGCTTACATATCTGCCCAAAGGTAAATATGCTATTTAATTCCCTATTTCAAGCCTGAAATCAG
Organism: Anser brachyrhynchus; assembly: GCF_964034855.1. NCBI lineage: Eukaryota > Metazoa > Chordata > Aves > Anseriformes > Anatidae > Anser > Anser brachyrhynchus. The sequence goes on along the minus strand of NC_137697.1, from coordinate 47,248,091 downwards.
CTGACCCCTCTCTGGGTGCAAAATACAGGCCTCCACAAAACCTCTGAGTCTGATCGATTGCAGTTGGTTCACTCCAGCACACACTGAGCTCTACGTTTTGAATGTGACGAGCTGCAATTTTAGTTGTTCACGTTCCTCCTGACCTGGAAGATAAACCAGACTAACGAAAAGCAAAGTCTGTATTTCAAATATACATCTGAGTTGACATGATAGAACATTGCTAATAGTTGATAGGGATTTATTTTTTTTTTAAATAAAGAACTCTGTCAACAAGTATATTATTCCTTATGTCAGGCTGAAGCATTTTCTACCATATAATGATGCATTAGTTATGTATACCTGAATTAGTGATGCTTTTATGAGAGACAGTAGAGACAGAAGGACATCTTAAGAGATCCACTTTAGAGAATGCTATTGCAGACATGAGGTGGGCAGGGAAGACGGAGGAAAGAGGGTTGATTTTTGTATCATGTATAGGCAGCCTTGTGAGAAGACCCTTGGCTGAAGAATATGAGACTCATACCCTGACTCTCACCACTGTCCTCCGCATTATTGAGCAAGTTACTGAATCTTTCTCTGCATTTGTAAACATACATTCTCTTACGCAAAAACACAAACCTTGGGTGGTGGTGGTGGGAGGGAGTGTATGTGGAGTGGTAGGGCTAGGATCACACGCATCAGGACTGTGAAATATTTTTGTCGGGATATCCATAAGAACTTTTGGACAGATGAATCTCAGGAGGTGGGATGCCCTTTCTTCACTTTTAGAGACCTGGCTCTGCTTTGTACAGGAAAATTCACTGGACTTCTTTTATTGTAGGATGAAATTTAACTATATATCACAAAATTGATTCAATCCAAATTCTCTAGTATGCAAGAATTCTGAATTTGTCTTCTTCTTATTCAATTTTTATGAAATTTATATTTTTTAAAGAGTGAAGCACAAGTTCTTGAGTGTGAACATGCACGTGGTTGCTAAAGATATTCGCCATTATATATACACACACACAAATAAATGTGTACTCCAGACATCTAAGTGGTTTCTGCTCTCGCAAAGAAGCCCACTGTGGGCTCTGCGTACTACTTCAGCATCCTTTGGGAGCTCAGAGTTTCCCATAGTCGACATTTATCAGCCAAAGCTCTGGTCAACTCATGTCTTCCCTGACAGATGACTACCAGCACTACCATCCAGCCTGTGATATAAGAGAGCCTGGAGAAACCAGGAATCACAGTCCCTACCAAGCCACATACTGTCACCCCTGCTAATTAGAACCAACTCTTTAACAAGGAGGATTTCTTCCACCTGAAGCCATGGCATGTGACATGCATTTCTGTTGGTCCAGTGACAATTCAAAGGACAAGTCACTACAGATGTCTTAAAACTACTTTCACCATTCCTAGTTATCATCCTGAGCAGGGGATATTTACCTGTGGTGGAGCTTTGGTCTACTTGGACAGAGCATTTTTTTGTAACATACCTGTCTCAGCCTTCCTTTGATCAGGACAAAACTTTTTTCTGGGTAAGGCTTCTCAGTGCAACATCTTTGGGTGTTCACAGGAAAGGAGCTGCTGAAAGTTTCTATTGCTCTTGTGGCAGAAATTTCCTCTGGATCCACACTGTCTACAGCATGGGATTTGTGACCCATATCCCTAAAGTACAAAATCTAAGTTTCTGAACAAATATAAGCAGAGAGTTGAATCTGAGCATGATCAGGTTAGCACCATCAATCTTAAGCAACTGTTCACCACTACATCAGTAGTTCATAGAGAACAGCAGTGGGTGAACGATCTGCAAAAGCTGCAACATATTCACACCTGCAGGTGATCACCTGACTGTACTCTTGGGAGGTGCCCTTAACCGCCAGACAGTTTTACAACACTCTGAACACTTCACTGCACCTGTTAATAGAAAGATATGAAGTGTCAAAATGTGCACACCCTCTTAAGGCTTACATGAAAATATGATATAGATCAGGATTAATAGAATTCATAAATAATACATGAATTGACATAGCAAAAAAAATTCCCCCTGTGAAAATCCACAATTTGTAATGGCCAAGCCCATTACTACCTCTATATTTAACCTGCCTAATAAGTGCAAAGTCCAGGTTAACAATATACCAAATCCATAAGAACATTTTTACATCAAAAATAAATTGAATTAGCACCAAAATTCTGAACAGTTGTTCATCACCAATGTTATTAACCAATTTGTCTCCAATTAGGTCTTTTCATCATGCAGTCATAATAAATTCATATTGCAAGACTGCAACTCCTGTACATGTTTGCTGGATTCTTCATGTCTGGGAAAATATTCTGCCATAAACTCCAATGTCCCTTTGGATGAGCTTCAGAGGATAAATTAAAACCAGGATGAATTGAGGCAGATCTGAGTGATGCCTTTTTTGGGCTAGGTAGTTTTTTTTCTTGGAACAAATGCTCATTTTCAGAAGAAAGGCATTACCACAGGGTGTTTCCATCTGTATAGCCATGCATGCTAAGAGGTCTGCACCACAGATTTTACTTTGGAATGTATGTGATTTTTAAAACTCTAAGCAATAAAACATCTAAATGGGCCACATGACAATAACGTTCACAACCATGCATCAGCCACTGACTCCTGTGCAGGTAAGGCTTTGCAGTAATTGGCAGCTGGTATCCTGGGAGAAAGAGCTCAGTGGTAAACTCAGGGTGTTGTTAGGGAGGTGTGACAGCAGACTAAAGGAGTGAGCTCTCAAATAAGTCTGCAAGGTTTAATGGCCCATAACTATCTGGGACGATCCCTTATGAGATAGTCCAGCCAGTCAGATGTGGGACTAATGTGAAAAGAGAGGCTACAATCATCAGAGGCTGGTCTGAGTAACTGCCACATGAGAAGGGCTTTACTGTTAAGTTTTCCATCCAAACTGATGTCTTCTAATATTTATGTTTGTTTATTTATTTTTCCCATTAAGTAATTATGGAATTTTTGAAGTCTCAGTGAAAAACCCCAGGAAATTTCTGTGGCCAGAGGTTGGTTTACAGATCGGAGAGCAGCCACTGATGCTGTGGGAGTCCCTTTAAATACTAAAAGAATCATAAAAAGATTATTCAGTCTTTCTTTTTTTTTTTTTCTCCATGACCATGCTATAATATGTTATGTACAATAATTGCAATCAGATGCTCTGTAGGCCAGAAAAAAATCATCCTCTGAAATACAAAAAAGTCTTTTGAAGCCCCTGTCTTTTTAATTTCTCTTTCAGCATGGATTACAAGGCAAATTATGAGCATTTGTTCCCAACAGTTGTAGTCAAAGACAATTAGGATGCCTAAGAGAAGAGAACTCCAAAAACAGAATATTGGAGGTCTGTCTTTGCATGACAGAAGATGGATTAAGATAATAAATGATGGCGTATCTAATAAAGATTTTATAGATTGTGGGTTTACATTATCTTGTAGCACTTCCACCATTTGGAGCTGCTTTTCAGACTAACAACAGCCAGTGATGACAAAGAATCATTACAGTACTAATAACTCACTTGCAGTACATTCTGCAAGCAAATAATGGAACTTAAACTGTGCCTAATGAATCAAAAGGACATGAAAATCAAAAGGCTCTTTTCAATGGAACAGAGAGAATAAGCTGCAGCATACAATCATAGAACCATAGAAAATCTTGAGTTGGAAACTACCAACAAGGGTCTTTGAGTCCAACTCCTGGCTCCACACCAGACCACCCTAAAATCAGACCATATGTCTGAGAGCATTTTTCAAACACTTCTGGATCTCCGTCAGGCGCAGTGCTGTGAACACTTCCTTGGTTGCCTGTCCCAGTGCCCGACCACCCTGTGGGTGCAGAACCTTTCCCTAACCCCCAGCCTGACCCTCCCCTGTCCCCGCTCCGTGCCGTTCCCTCGGCTCCTGTCACTGTCCCCAGAGAGCAGAGCTCAGCGCCGGCCCCTCCGCTCCCCTTGTGAGGGAGCTGCAGGCCGCCATGAGGCCTACCCTCAGCCGTACTCCTCGCCATGAGGCCTCCTCCAACTGTACTCCTCTCCAGGGTACAGTTGACCCTTTTGGCTGCCAGGATATGCTGCTGGTTCATATTCAACTTGCCATCAAACAAACCCACAGATCCCTTTCTGCATGGCAGCTCTCCAGCCTCTCATCTCCCAACCTCTCACCCAAAATCTTTGAACTCTTCTTTAGCCAGCAGATAACTACCACTGGCATGTGGAGGAAGACAGCAAGCAAGACAGACAACTGGTTGCAACTGCAAGATGTGAAAACAACCACATGCTAATGAATTCAAGTGGAGACAATATTGAGGGGAATCTGCTTAAACAGAATACAGAGCCAAACCATACATAACCGTATCCATAACCATACCCCTTCCCTTCCTTTCCCTTTGAAGGGGAGAGGAGAGG